>NW_027597258.1:0-90985 GCF_964194155.1 Cetorhinus maximus
GAGAGTGAGAGAGTGAGAGAGTGAGAGAGTGAGAGAGTGAGAGTGAGAGAGAGAGAGAGAAGATGAGAGAGAGAGGATGAGAGAAAGGATGGATTAACGACTTGGCTTTGACCTTTATTTCTAATTCCTTCACCGAATATTTCCCACTCTTACGCCAGTTTTCTTTTTACTCAAGTCCATTTTCCAGGACAGAGACAGGCCATTTGGTGCTCCTGGCTGGGGGCAGCTCCTGTACAGCTCAGTGACAGAGGGCAGTCTGCACAACCCCACTCTTTACTGCTCTCCAGCCTTTACCATAGAACATGGAAAAGTTACAGTGCAGGAAGAGGCCACTCAGCCCATCATGTCTGTGCTAGCCAAAAAAAAGAGTAAAAAGAAACTAGCCGCTCATTTTAATCCCATTTCCAGCCCCTGGTCTGTACCCTCACAGGTTCAGATGCAGATCCGGGTGCCTTTTAAATGAGTTGAGCGTTTCAGCCTCAACCACCGATTCAGGCTGTGAATTCCAGACACCCACCACCCTCTGGGTGAAAAAGCTTTTCCTCATGTCCCCTCTAATCCTTCTACCCATCACCTTCAATCTGTGCCCCCTGGTAACTGACCCCTCATCAAGGGGAATCAAGTCTTTACTGTCTGCCCTATCTCGGCCCCTCATCATTTTGTACCCCTCAATCCGGTCACCCTCTCAGCCTCTCCTCTGTTCTAAGGAAAACGACCCACAGCCTATCCAACCTTTCCTCATAGTTGAAATTTTCAAGCCCTGGCAGCACTCTTGTAAATCTCCCCTGTGCTCTCCCCAGAGCAATTATGTCCTTCCTGTAATGTGACCAGAATGGTCCACAGAATTCCAGCTGTGGCCTAACCAGCTTTCTATACAGTTCCAGCATCACATCCCTGCTTCTGTGTTCAATACCTCGTCCGATTAAGGAAAAGCATTCTATATGCTTTCTTGACCGTGTTTTCCACTTGTCCTTCCACCTTCAGGGACCTGTGGACATGGACTCCAAGGTCTCTCACTTGCTCAACCCCCTCTCGATAACTTCCCTGGCTTTGTTTGCCCTCCCCCCCAAAATGCATCACCCCACACTTTTCCAGATTGAATTCCCTTTGGCACATAAGGAGATACGAGGGACAGGTGACTAAAAGCCTGGTTGAACAATTGGGTTTTTAGGAGCATCTTCAAGGAGGAGAGAAAGCGAAGGCACGAGAGAGAGAGAGAGCAAGCGAGAGAGAGAGAATTCCAGAACTTCGGGGCCCAGGCAGCTAAAGGGGCATGGCCACCAAAGGTGGAAATCAGGGATGCTAAAGAGGAGTGCAGAGATCTCGGAGGGTTGCAGGACTAGAGGAGATTACAGAGATAGGAAAGGACAAGGCCTCGGAGGAATTGGAACACAAGGACTGGGGATGGACTCCGACAGTCTGAGTAACGCTCACTGTAGACAAGTAAATTTACAAACTGAGCCCTGAGCAGAGTGGATTGTTCAGATTTCTTGTTAACACTTATTGTGTTGGCATTTCCAAATAGCCTGGTACTGGGGTCCAGGATAGTAATATCAGTAAATGCCAGAGACTGTCAGTTAAGGAGGAAATGGTGGGGGTCGGTATTATAGCAGGACTCACAGCAAACGGTCTACAGAGTCTATTTAAATTGTGCACGACAGCAGTTGAGTCTATTTAAACAGTACACCATAGCAAAAAGTCTACAGAGTCTATTTAAATAGCACATTATAGGAAACAGTCTACAGACTTTATAGGCTGTTTGCTGTTGAGTATTATTTAAATAGTCTATTTAAGCAGTGGACTACAGCAAATAGTCTACAGTCTATTTAAACAGCTCACTACAGCAAACAGTCTACAGTATCTACTTAAACCACAAAGTTCATTTAAGATCCTCTATGAACTACAGCAAGGAGACCTTGTGACCAAAATCACAGCAACTTTATAATCATAAAAGCACTGTGATCTGTCCAGATTAAAGCAGTGAGTGGAGGAGAGTGACACAATACAAACTAAGTGCGTAAAATCCATCCCAGTCACTGATAGCAGTGCAATCGCGTGATTGACGAACAACTGCTCAAACGTCTCTATCCCAGCCAAGATTGCAATGTTATAGGCAGTCACGTCTGGAGGGTTAATTTGATTTTCTCCTTGCAGCCATGACAATGCAGTTCATCAGCCATCGCTTCCTCGATTATCACGATCCAACAATCGGTAAGTAACCGCTTCAACCTGAATGATTCCGTTTGGTGATGCAGCCATCACACAAAGCACATCCAGGAGTGTTTGATGGGGACAGTGTAGAGGGAGCTTTACTCTGTATCTAACCCCGTGCTGTACCTGACCTGGGAGTGTTTGATGGGGTCAGTGTAGAGGAAGTTTTACTCTGTATCTAACCCCGTGCTGTGCCTGTCCTGGGAGTGTTTGATGGGGACGGTGTAGAGGGAGCTTTACTCTGTATCTAACCCCGTGCTGTACCTGTCCTGGGAGTGTTTGATGGGGACGGTGTAGAGGGAGCTTTACTCTGTATCTAACCCCGTGCTGTACCTGCCCTGGGAGTGTTTGATGGGGACAGAGTAGAGGGAGCTTTACTCTGTATCCAACCCCGTGCTGTACCTGCCCTGGGAGTGTTTGATGGGGACAGTGTAGAGGAAGTTTTACTCTGTATCTAACCCCGTGCTGTACCTGTCCTGGGAGTGTTTGATGGGGACGGTGTAGAGGGAGTTTACTCTGTATCTAAGCCCGTGCTGTACCTGTCCTGGGAGTGTTTGATGGGGACAGTGTAGAGGGAGCTTTACTCTGTATCTAACCCCTTGCTGTACCTGTCCTGGGAGTGTTTGATGGGGATGGTGTAGAGGGAGTTTACTCTGTATCTAAGCACGCTGATTTAATAGCTTGGTGTTCTGGAACCATTACCTCCTCCTGGTGAATTCCAGCATGACAGTTGAGAGTAGTAAATGCTGGCAGGTGGTTAAGTAATAACTTTAATTTTTCCATTGCCTTTAACAAAATAAAACATCCCCAAGGCACTTTACAGAAGTGTTATCGAACAAAATGTGACATCGAGACTCATAAGGAGGCATTAGGACAGGTAACGAAAGCACAGGTTTAAGGAGCATCATAAGGGGGGGAACATGAGAGAGGCAGAGAGAAAGAGAGAGAGAGAGGCGGAGGGAGGGGGAAGTGGTGGAGTGAAGGAGAGAGAGAGAGGGGTGGGGAGAGGGGAGAGTGTGACGGGAAGAGAGAGAGAGAGAGCGCGACGGGGAGAGAGAGAGAGAGAGAGGGAGAGAGAGAGACAGGGAGATTTAGGGAGTGAATTTCAAACCTTAGGCTCAGGCAGTTCAAGGCACAGCCGCCAATGGAGGAGTGACGGGGGATGCACAGGAGGCCGGAATTGGAGGAGCGCAGAGACCTCACAGGGTTGTAGGGGCTGGAGGAGGTTACAGAGATAGGGAGGGGTGTAGGGGCTGGAGGAGGTTACAGAGATAGGGAGGGGTGTAGGGGCTGGAGGAGGTTACAGAGATAGGGAGGGGTGTAGGGGCTGGAGGAGGTTACAGAGATAGGGAGGGGTGTAGGGGCTGGAGGAGGTTACAGCGATAGGGAGGGGTGTAGGGGCTGGGGTAGGTTACAGAGGTTGGGAAGGGTCGAGGTTATAGGGTGACAGGTGACGATATTAGGAGGTGAAGGTGGTCAGAGGTTTCCTTCGTTCTGGTGATGAATTTTATTCTAAAACCCTCTGCTTTTCTCAGAGGACGCCTACAAAACAAGAGTTCGAATCGATGATGAGTCAGCACATCTGGACATTCTGGACACAGCAGGGCAGGTGGGTTCACAAGGGGTCAACATTAACCTGACAACACTGGAAGACCACCATAACGTGGCTCCTCAAGACCCCACCTCCACCACTAAAGGGCCAAGTCCCGGGGGTTGGGGTGGGTGGGTGGGGGTAAGTCCCGGAGGTGTGTGTGGGTGGGTGGGTGGGTGGGTGGGGGTAAGTCCCGGAGGTGTGTGTGGGTAAGTCCCGGAGGTGTGTGTGGGTGGGTGGGTGGGTGGGTGGGGGTAAGTCCCGGAGGTGTGTGTGGGTAAGTCCCGGAGGTGTGTGTGGGTAAGTCCCGGAGGTGTGTGTGGGTGGGTGGGTGGGTGGGTGGGGGTAAGTCCCGGAGGTGTGTGTGGGTAAGTCCCGGAGGTGTGTGTGGGTGGGTGGGTGGGTGGGGGTAAGTCCCGGAGGTGTGTGTGGGTGGAAGTCCTGGAGGTGTGGGTGGGTGGGGGTAAGTCCCGGAGGTGTGGGTGGGTGGGTGAAGTCCCTGGGGTGGGGATACATGGTCTGGGTTTGTAACGCCTCGAGTGTGGGGGATGAATCGGGTGACCCTAATGTTGGGGTTTCAAAACGACGAAAAGATGTTTGAAGGGCACTTTTCCCAGTCCTCTCCCCGCCTCTGACTGTGCGGCACTCCCTCTGTGCGGCCCTCCCTCTGTGCGGCCCTCCCTCTGTGCGGCCCTCCCTCTGTGCGGCACTGCGAGCCTCAGGCTGGATTGTGCGCTCGAGTCTGCGGAGTGGGATTGGAATCCGTGTCCCTGGGAAGCAGGGGGTGGTGGGGGGTGGTGGGGAGAGTGGTACCCGCTGAGCGAGGGCGGGTGGGCGATTCTGGCCTGGTTGTGGATGGGGCGGGTGCCAGGGGTGGGTGGGTGGGTGCCAGGGGTGGGTGGGTGCCAGGGGTGGGTGGGTGGGTGCCAGGGGTGGGTGGGTGGGTGGGTGCCAGGGGTGGGTGGGTGGGTGGGTGCCAGGGGTGGGTGGGTGGGTGGGTGCAGTGGGCCGGCGGAGGGTGTGACGAAGACTGGAGCCACCACGCGTCTGACCCCGATCTGCTGCGACCTTTCAGGCAGAGTTTACGGCCATGAGGGACCAGTACATGCGCGGGGGCGAGGGCTTCATCATCTGCTACTCCATCACCGACCGCCGCAGCTTCCAGGAGGCCATCGAGTTCAAGCAGCTGATCTACCGGGTGCGGCACACCTACGACATCCCGGTGGTGCTGGTGGGGAACAAGTCGGACCTGTGCAACCTTCGACAGGTAAATGGCCCGTCGTGGGGGCTCGTGGCCCAGCGGCACATGGGGTCATGTCTGGTGGGTGGGTGGGTGGGTGGGTGGGTGGGTGTGTACCCCCTGCCCTCCCCTCGAGACACGCCCGAGAGAAGCTGGATCAGCTTCGGTCCCACCCAGTCAGCCTGCAATTTGGTCCGTGAAGAACTTGCATTTCTGTAGCGCCTTCCCTGACCTCGGGACGTCTCGATGCCGTCTGCAGCCAATCTCCCCCCACCCGGCGTTGTCGACGCCGTTGTAATGTCGGAAGCGCGGCAGCCCGCGTGTGCGCACAGCAAGATCCCACAAACAGCATTGCCAGGTAGTGACCCAGGTCAACTGCGCTTTTGGTGATGTTGGTTGAGGGATAAACATTGCCCCCCCACCCCCACCCCCACCCAAAGGGACACCGGGGAGAATTCCTGCCCCCCCACCCCCACCCCCACCCCCACCCCCACCCCCACCCCCAAAAACCCCCTCGCCCACTGCTCTCCTTCGAAACAGTGCGCCTGGGATCTGGTACGCTCCACCTGAAGGGGGAAGGGTGAGGCCTCGGCTTAACCCCTCCCGCGCCTGCCAGGCCCTCTCCAGTGTCTCACCCCGAGTGACCAGCCCGTGTACGCCGAACCCCCAAAAACAGCAGGCAATTCCACTGCGGAGGGCATCGCCCCGAGCTCCAGCAGCGCCGGGGGTTCTCGAGGCGGCCGTTTCCCAGCTCCGCTGAGCGTCTCCCACGAGACGCGGACGCTTGGAGGGGAGGGAGGGAGGGGGGAGAGGGGAGGGAGGGAGGGGAGGGGAGGGAGGGAGGGAGGGGGTGGGGGTTCAGGAACAGGGCGGAAAAAGTCGGGAGAGGGCAAATGAAGTGGATTTTCCAGTGAAGAGTTAAGCGAGAGGGCGTGAGCTGCAGAAACCCTTTTCTGCCCCGTCAGGGGGCAAGTGGCTTTCTGTGTAATTCAGGGGCAGAGCTTTGCTGTGTCCGGCTCTGTCATGGAGCTGGGGGTTGGGGGGGTGGGTGTGGAGAGGCGGGACTCAGTCCCGGCTGTCCCGAGGGACAGGGGGTCAGTTCCGGGTTTACCAGTTAAGCCTCTCGTTACCCCCCCCCTCTCCTTTGCTTCTTACCCAGGTGTCGAAGGAGGAGGGCGCGGTCCTGGCCCGGGAGTTTAGCTGCCCGTTCTATGAGACCTCGGCGGCCCTGCGCTATTTCATCGACGACGTGTTCCACGCCATGGTGAGGGAGATCCGGAGGAAGGAGAAGGAAGCTGTGCTGGCACAGGAGAGGCGTGGGAAGAGCAAGGACAGTGTTTGGAAAAGATTAAAGGGGCCCTTCCGAAAGAAAAGGGACTCGATAACGTGAGGGGTTGGGTGGGGGTTGGGGGCAGAAATTGGGGTTGCAAACCCTCCACGCCCCCCACGACAACCTCGCACTCCTCCCGCAAGTTTATGCACGAGGGTGATGTTCATGAGGCCGAATATCGGTCACTTTTGCAGCAGTTTCCCCAGCCCCTCCCCTCACAGTAACCAAAACTCAGCGGTACAGAATCTCCCCTCCCTCTCTCTGTCCCTCCACTCACTCCTCATGGACTCACTGAGATAGCCAGCCCTCCACTAAATTTAACACAGTGATTGACACGTCGCAGCCATATTCATATTGCGACACTAATAGATAGGTCTGGACAATACATTTTAGGGCCACCCTCTCCAACACTCCCAGGACAGGTACAGCACGGGGTTAGATACAGAGTAAAGCTCCCTCTACACTGTCCCCATCAAACACTCCCAGGACAGGTACAGCACGGGGTTAGATACAGAGTAAAGCTCCCTCTACACTGTCCCCATCAAACACTCCCAGGACAGGTACAGCACGGGGTTAGATACAGAGTAAAGCTCCCTCTACACTGTCCCCATCAAACACTCCCAGGACAGGTACAGCACGGGGTTAGATACAGAGTAAAGCTCCCTCTACACTGTCCCCATCAAACACTCCCAGGACAGGTACAGCACGGGGTTAGATACAGAGTAAAGCTCCCTCTACACTGTCCCCATCAAACACTCCCAGGACAGGTACAGCACGGGGTTAGATACAGAGTAAAGCTCCCTCTACACTGTCCCCATCAAACACTCCCAGGACAGGTACAGCACGGGGTTAGATACAGAGTAAAGCTCCCTCTACACTGTCCCCATCAAACACTCCCAGGACAGGTACAGCACGGGGTTAGATACAGAGTAAAGCTCCCTCTACACTCTCCTGAGCCCTCATCTCAAAGGAGAGCCTTCTAATCACTTGGTGATTTAATCAAAAAATGCCCCTTTCTGCACTGCACTCCTGACCTCACATTCCCTTATACTGTGAGCTGGACTTGAATCCAAGACTCGAACATAAAACAAGCCAATGTTAGCACCGACCACCAAATGTTTCACTTGCTGGGCTTTCTAGAACTGGAATCCTCAATCCAACCCGCTCACTGACTGGCGTGCAGATAGAGGCTCCCTTTCATTCCCTCATATTCCCACACAATTCCTCTCTCCCCCCACCCTTCCCCAGGACCCGCCTCCTATCTTGCTTAACAGAGTGTCCTTGATCACCCCAGCCCAAGGGGGAGCCGTCTGCACGAGCACATCCGGACGGTAAACTCGACCGCAGAAGGCATCACACTCCTGCCTGATCCAACCCCAAGGGCTGCGAAGCTTGCTGCAGTCGCTCAGAAGCCCGCGGCACCACGGCTGATGTTTGAAGGCGACGTGGACCGCGGAACTGTCAACTTCGATTGGGAAGGGGTCAGCCTCAAAGCCGCAGGCCACCTTCCTGCTTCTCCACCCAGAACTGACATGTAATGTAAACTGTTTGACATAACGCTGTGGCTGTTGAGGATGCTTGACTATTAAATGAAGATTTAAAAAAAAAATCTTTCAAGAGCAGGAGTGGGACTAATTGTATAGCTCTTTCAATGAGCTAGTATAGGTGTGGTGGATCGAGTGGCCTCCTGTGCTGTATCATTCGATGAAAATCCATACACACACACACACAGTGGTCGGGGGAGAGGCGTTGAATAAGAGAGAGGAAGATCGAGACTACACCGTGTATTAACTGGGCTCCCAACGCTCCCAAGGAATTCAGCGCCTCAAGAGGGAAGTTTTGCGATCTTACCTTTCTCTTCCCCCCACCCCCCGGCCCCCACCATCCAACAACACCTGACAGCCCACTTCTCAAGTCTGGGCTACGGCTCCACCTTAAGCCACTGTCTCCCGGTTTCCCCCACCAGAGAAGTCGCTCCACTTGCGATAAGGGGAAGGCTATTCAGCATGGGGTTGCATCGCAGAATGGAGCCCCCCACCCCCCCGCAAACGCCCGTGCACTTCCCAGCAGGGCGGCGATCGGGGGCAGCAACCCTGGCTGATGTCGACCCTTCCTCACACCAACACCACCAGCCACCCACCCCCTTCCCTCTTCCAACCGAGAGGAATTGATGCCAGTTTTATCCTAAACGGAAAAACTGTCTGAGACCCGCCGGCTCGGTAAAGCGGAGTGAGCGGGGCCGCAGGGAATCTGCCGTGTGCCTCACACTCCGGCATCCAGCTGCATCTGTGAATATAAGAAACAGGAGCAGGAGTCGACCACACAGCCCCTCGAACCTGCTGCACCATTTAATACAATCGTGCCTGATCATCGGGCTTAACTCCCGCCCGCTCTCCCGATCACTCAAATCCCGAGAAACCAAAGCTACCTCAGTCCTGAATCCGTTCAGCGACGGAGCATCCACAACCCTCTTAAGGTAGAGAATTCCTAAGAGTCACAGCCCTCTGAGTGAAGTGAAGAAATTTCTCCTCCTCTCTGTCCTAAATGATCAGCCTCTCTCTCTCTCCTGAGACTGGACGCCCCAGTTCTAGATTCCCCAGCCAGGGGGAAGCGACCTCTCGGTTATCTACCCTGTCAAACCCCGTCAGAATACTGGCCGTTTCAAATGAGATTATAAACTCGCTTTACTCGGTCTCTCACAGGACAGCACTGTCATCTCAGGGAACAATCTGGTGAACCTTCGCTGTACTGCCTCCGATGCAAGTGGGTCCTCCCTTAAATATGGAGACCAAAACTGTACACAGTACTCCAGCTGTGGTCTCACCAAAGCCCTGCACAATCGGAGCAAGACTCGTCACTCTTGAACCCCAATTCCCAGGCAGTGAAGGCCAACATGTCATTTGCCTTCCTGATTGCTTGCTGCACCTACATGCAAACTTTCTTGTGCGAGTGCACCCAATGACCTCGAATATCAACAGTTACAAACATCACACTTATTCAGAAGAATATTCTGCTTCTCTATTCTCACTGCCAAAGTGAATAAACTCACACTTAACCCACATTACACTCCACACGGACTGCAGCGGTTCAAGGCTGCAGCTCAACTACCAACTTCTCAAGGACTATAAAAGTCGCTGGCCTCACCAGCAACACCCAAATGCCTGAAAGAGTTTTTAATAAAGCTGCCACCTTGTTGTCCTTTCACTTACTTGCCGATATCTCTCTCTCTAGCCTCTTTGTGGCCTCCTCACAGCTTGGATTCCCGTCTAGCTTTGCATCGTCAGCTAACTTAGATACATTACTCTTTCACTCTTCATCATTAATGTAGATTGTAAATAAAAATACAAATTAAAGTCTACCGACTTGAAAATACTCCCTTTGTTGGTGCTCTCTGCCCATTAACCGACCCTCGATCCGTGCTAATGTAACACCCCCACTCCATGAGCCCCTGTCTTGCTATTTTAACCTTGTGTGTGCCACTTTATCAAATGCCTTTTGACAATCCAAGTACACCACATCTACTGGTTCCCCTTTGCCGAGTCGACTAGTTACATCCTCAAAGGACTCCAATAAATAGGTCAAACACCATTTCCCTTTTACAAACGCACGTTGACTTTGTCAGCCTGGGAAGCCCACAAGCACATGAGTCCCCCTCAGATTTAACAGATGGTGATGGAGATGGTGGTGATGGAGATGGTGGTGATGGAGATGGTGGTGATGGAGATGGTGGTGATGGAGATGGTGGTGATGGAGATGGTGGTGATGGAGATGATGGTGATGGAGATGATGGTGATGCAGATGATGGTGATGCAGATGATGGTGATGGAGATGGTGGTGATGGAGATGGTGGTGATGGAGATGGTGGTGATGGTGGTGATGGAGATGGTGGTGATGGAGATGATGGAGATGGTGGTGATGGAGATGGTGGTGATGGAGATGGTGGTGATGGTGGTGATGGAGATGGTGGTGATGGAGATGATGGAGATGGTGGTGATGGAGATGGTGGTGATGGAGATGGTGGTGATGGAGATGGTGGTGATGGAGATGGTGGTGATGGAGATGATGGTGATGGAGATGGTGGTGATGGAGATGGTGGTGATGGAGATGGTGGTGATGGAGATGATGGTGATGGAGATGGTGGTGATGGAGATGGTGGTGATGGAGATGGTGGTGATGGAGATGGTGGTGATGGAGATGGTGGTGATGGAGGTGATGGAGATGGTGGTGATGGAGATGATGGTGATGGAGATGATGGTGATGGAGATGGTGGTGATGGAGATGGTGGTGATGGAGATGGTGGTGATGGAGATGGTGGTGATGGAGATGATGGTGATAGAGATGGTGGTGATGGACATGGTGATGGAGATGATGGTGATGGAGATGGTGGTGATGGTGATGGACATGATGGTGATGGAGATGATGCTGATAGAGATGATGCTGATGGAGATGGTGGTGATGGTGATGGAGATGGAGATGATGCTGATGGAGATGATGGAGATGGTGGTGATGGTGATGGAGATGGTGGTGATGGAGATGATGGTGATGGAGGTGGTGGTGATGGAGATGATGGTGATGGAGATGGTGGTGATGGAGATGGAGATGATGGTGATGGAGATGATGGTGATGGAGATGATGGTGATGGTGGTGATGGAGATGATGGTGATGGAGATGATGGTGATGGAGATGGAGATGATGCTGATGGAGATGATGGTGATGATGGAGATGATAGTGATGGAGATGGTGGTGATGGAGGTGATGTTGATGGAGGTGATGGAGATGATGGTGATGATGGAGATGATAGTGATGGAGATGGAGATGATGGTGATGGAGATGGTGGTGATGGAGATGGTGGTCATGGAGATGATGGTGATGGAGATGATGGTGATGGAGATGATGGTGATGGAGATGGTGGTGATGGAGATGGTGGTCATGGAGATGATAGTGATGGAAATGATGGTGATGGAGATGGTGGTGATGGAGATGGTGGTGATGGAGATGATGGTCATGGAGATGGTGTTGATGGAGATGGTGTTGATGGAGATGGTGTTGATGGAGATGGTCATGGAGATGATAGTGATGGAGATGATGGTGATGGAGATGATGGTGATGGAGATGGTGGTGATGGAGATGGTGGTGATGGAGATGGTGGTGATAGAGATGGTGGTGATGGAGATGGTGGTCATGGAGATGATGGTGATGGAGATGGTGTTGATGGAAATGGTGGTCATGGAGATGATAGTGATGGAGATGATGGTGATGGAGATGATGTTGTGGGAACATCCCCACAAGGAATGAATTCTCAAAGTCGTCAAGTGTATCATTACCTTCTCACAAGTTCGCCAGAAGATGCAGATCGTACAAGAATATCAACACTAAACACACAGCTTTGCAACTCCACAGCAGGTCCACTGGCCCAAGCCTGCAAAGAGAACCAGCGGCTTGTTGTACAGAGCGGCTAACTTGATAAAGCCAACAGATCAACAAGTTGATTGTGACAACAGGTAAGTAAGTCGAAAAGAGAAGCTAAGAATCTGCACCAGATGAAATTCATTGATTCTGAATAATCCGAGCATTACCAACACCATTCAGAATCCTATCCCCACGAATATTTTACTCCAGTGTTCTACAGTAACAGACCCATCCCGACCAGTACTGTACCCCAGTGTTACACAGTGACAGACCTGTCCACACCAGTACTGCACCCCAGTGTTATACAGTGACAGACCCGTCCCCACCAGTACTGTACCCCAGTGTTATACAGTGACAGACCCGTCCCCACCAGTACTGTACCCCAGTGTTATACAGTGACAGACCCGTCTCCACCAGTACTGTACCCCAGTGTTATACAGTGACAGACGCATCCTCACCAGTACTGTACCCCAGTGTTATACAGTGAAAGATCTGTCCACACCAGTACTATGCCCCAGTGTTATACAGTGACAGACCTGTCCCCACCAGTACTGTACCCCAGTGTTACACAGTGCAGACCCGTCCCCACCAGTACTGTACCCCAGTGTTATACAGTGACAGACCCGTCCCCACCAGTACTGTATCCCAGTGTTATAGTGAGACAGACCCGTCCCCACCAGTACTGTACTCCAGTGTTATACACTGACAGACCCGTCCCCACCAGTACTGTATCCCAGTGTTTCAGAGAGACAGACCCGTCCCCACCAGTACTGTACCCCAGTGTTATACAGTGACAGACCTGTCCCCACCAGTACTGTACCCCAGTGTTATACAGCGACAGACCAGCCCCCACCATTACTGTACCCCATTGTTATACAGTGCAGACCCGTCCCCACCAGTACTGTACCCCAGTGTCATACAGTGACAAACCTGTCCCCATCAGTATTGTACCCCAGTGTTATACAGTGTCAGACACATCCCCACCAGTACTGTATCCCAGTGTTATAGAGAGACAGTGCAGACCCTTCCCCACCAGTACTATACCCCAGTGTTATACAGTGACAGACCCGTCCCCACCAGTACTGTATCCCAGTGTTATACAGTGACAGACCTGTCCCCACAAGTACTGTACCCCAGTGTTATACAGTGACAGACCTGTCCCCACCAGTACTGTACCCCAGTGTTATACAGTGACAGACCCATCCACACCAGTACTGTACCCCAGAGTTATACAGTGACAGACCTGTCCCCACCAGTACTGTACCCCAGTGTTATACAGTGACAGACCCGTCCCCACCAGTACTGTACCCCAGTGTTATACAGTGACAGACCCGTCCCCAACAGTACCATACCCCAGTGTGATACATTGACAGACCTGTCCCCACCCGTACTGTCCCCCAGTGTTATACAGTGACAGGCCCGTCCCCACGCGTACTGTACCGCAGTGTTATACAGTGACAGACCCGTCCCCAGCAGTCCTGTACCCCAGTGTTTTACAGTGACAGGCATGTCCCCACCAGTAAAGTACCACAGTGTTATACAGTGACAGACCAGTCCAAACCAGTACCGTACCCCAGTGTTATACACTGACAGACCCATCCCCACCAGTACTGTACCCCAGTGTTATACAGCGACAGACCAGCCCCCACCAGTACTGTACCCCATTGTTATGCAGTGCAGATCCGTCCCCACCAGTACTGTACTCCAGTGTTATACAGTGACAAACCTGTCCCCATCAGTACGGTAGCCCAGTGTTATACAGTGTCAGGCACGTCCCCACCAGTACTGTATCCCAGTGTTATAGAGAGACAGACCCGTTCCCACCAGTACTGTACCCCAGTGTTATACAGTGACAGACCCGTCCCCACCAGTACTGTACCCCAGTGTTATACAGTGACAGACCCGTCCCCACCAGCACCGCACCACAGTGTTACACAGTGCAAACCCGTCCCCACCAGTACTGTACCACAGTGTTATACAGTGACAGACCTGTCCCCACCAGTACCGTACCCCAGTGTTATACAGTGACAGACCCGTCCGCACCAGTACTGTACCCCAGTGGTATACAGTGACAGACCCGTCCCCACCAGTAATGTACCCCATTGTTATACAGTGCAAACCCGTCCCCACCAGTACTGTACCCCAGTGTTATACAGTGACAAACCTGTCCCCATCAGTACTGTACCCCAGTGTATACAGTGAAAGACCCGTCCCCACCAGTACTGTACCCCAGTGTTATACAGTGACAGACCTGTCCCCACCAGTACTGCACCTCAGTGTGATAGTGACAAACCTGTGCCCACAAGTACTGTACCCCAGTGTTATACAGTGACAGACCCGTCCCCACCAGTAATGCACCCCAGTATTATACAGTAACAGACCCATCCTCACCAGTACAGTACCCCAGTGTTATACCGTAACAGACCCGTCCCCACCAGTACTGTACCCCAGTGTTATACAGTGACAGACCCGTCCCCACCAGTACTGTACCCCAGTGTTATACAGTGACGGAACTGACCCCACCAGTACAGTACCCCAGTGTTATACAGTGACAGACCTGTCCCCACCAGTACTGCACCTCAGTGTGATAGTGACAAACCTGTGCCCACCAGTACTGTACCCCAGTGTTATACAGTGACAGACCCGTCCGCACCAGTACTGTACCCCAGTGTTACTCAGTGCAGACCCGTCCCGACCAGTACTGTACCCCGGTGGATACAGTGACAGACCTGTCCCCACCAGTACTGTATCCCAGTGTTATACAGTGACAGAGCCGTCCCCACCAGTACTGAATGCCAGTGTTACACAGTGCAGACCCGTCCCCACCAGTACTAGACCCCAGTGTTATACAGTGACAGACCCATCCCCACCAGTACTGTACCCCAGTTTTATACAGTGACAGACCCATCCCCACCAGTATTGTATCCCAGTATTATAGAGAGACAGACCCGTCCCAACCAGTACTGTACCCCAGTGTTATACAGTGACAGACCCGTCCCCACCAGTACCGTACCCCAGTGTTACACAGTGCAGACCCGTCCCCACCAGTACTGTACCACAGTGTTATACAGTGACAGACCTGTCCCCACCAGTACCGTACCCCAGTGTTATACAGTGACAGACCCGTCCGCACCAGTACAGTACCCCAGTGTTAATCAGTGACAGACCCGTCCCCACCAGTAATGTACCCCATTGTTATACAGTGCAAACCCGTCCCCACCAGTACTGTACCCCAGTGTTATACAGTGACAAACCTGTCCCCATCAGTACTGTACCCCAGTGTTATACAGTGACAGACCCGTCCCCACCAGTACTGTACCCCAGTGTTATACAGTGACAGACCTGTCCCCACCAGTACTGCACCTCAGTGTGATAGTGACAAACCTGTGCCCACAAGTACTGTACCCAAGTGTTATACAGTGACAGACCAGTCCCCACCAGTACTGCACCCCAGTATTATACAGTAACAGACCCGTCCCCACCAGTACAGTACCCCAGTGTTATACCGTAACAGACCCGTCCCCACCAGTACTGTATCCCAAAGTAATACAGTGACAGACCTGTCCCCACAAGTACTGTACCCAAGTTTTATACAGTCACAGACCTGTCCCCACCAGTACTGCAGCCCAGTGTTATACAAAGACAGACCCGTCCCCACCAGTCCTGTATCCCAGTGTTATAGAGAGACAGACCCGTCCCCACCAGTACTGTACCCCAGTGTTATACAGTGACAGACCCGTCCCCACCAGTACCGTACCCCAGTGTTATACAGTGACAGACCTGTCCCCACCAGTACTGTACCCCAGTGTTTTACAGTAACAGACCCATCCACACCAGTACTGTACCCACGTGTTATGCAGTGACAGACCCGTCCCCACCAGTACTGTACCCCCGTGTTATATAGCGACAGACCATTCCCCACCAGTACTGTACCCCAGTGTTATACATTGACAGACCCGTCTCCGCCAGTACTGTACCCTTGTTATACAGCGAGAGACCCGTCCGCACCAGTACTGTCCCCCAGAGTTATACAGTGACAGGCCCATCCCCACCAGTACTGTACCCCAGGGTTATACAGTGACAGACCTGTCCCCACCAGTTCTGCACCTCAGTGTGATAGTGACAAACCTGTGCCCACCAGTACAGTACCCCAGTGTTATACAGTGACAGACCAGTCCCCACCAGTACAGTACCCCAGTGTTATACAGTGACAGACCTGACCCCAACAGTACCGTACACCAGTGATATACAATGACAGACCAGTCCCCACCAGTACTGTATCCCAGTGTTATACAGTGACAGACCCGTCCGCACCAGTACTGTACCCCAGTGTTACACAGTGCAGACCCGTCCCCACCAGTACTGTACCCCGGTGTTATACAGTGACAGATCCGTCCACACCAGTACTGTATCCCAGTGTTATAGAGAGACAGACCCGTCCCCACCAGTACTGTACCCCAGTGTTATACAGTGACAGACCCGTCCCCACCAGTACTGTACCCCAGTGTTATACACTGACAGACCCGACCCCACCAGTACTGTACCCCAGTGTCACACAGTGCAGACCCGTCCCCACCAGTACTGTACCCCAGTGTTATACAGTGACAGACCCATCCCCACCAGTACTGTACCCCAGTTTTATACAGTGACAGACCCGTCCCCACCAGTATTGTATCCCAGTATTATAGAGAGACAGACCCGTCACCACCAGTACTGTACCCCAGTGTTATACAGTGACAGACCCGTCCCCACCAGTACTGTACCCCAGTGTTATACAGTGACAGACCCGTCCCCACCAGCACCGCACCACAGTGTTACACAGTGCAAACACGTCCCCACCAGTACTGTACCCCAGTGTTTTACAGTGACAGACCCTTCCCCACCAGTACTGAAACCCAGTGTTATACAGTGACAGACCCGTCCCCACCAGTACTGTATCACTGTGTTACAGCGAGACAGACCCGTCCCCACCAGTACTGTACCCCAGTGTTATACAATGACAGACCCGTCCCCACCAGTACCGTACCCCATTGTTACACAGTGCAGACATGTCCCCACCAGTACTGAACCACAGTGTTATACAGTGACAGACCCGTCCCCACCAGTACTGTACCCCAGTGTTATACAGTGACAGACCTGTCCCCACCAGTACTGTACCCCAGTGTTATACAGTGACAGACCTGTCCACACCAGTACTGTACCCCAGTGTTATACAGTGACAGACCCGTCCCCACCAGTACTGTACCCCAGTGTTATACAGTGACAGACCTGTCCCCACCAGTACTATACCCCAGTGTTATACAGTGACAGACCTGGCCCCACCAGTACTGTACCCCAGTGTTATACAGTGACAGACCCGTCTCCACCACTACTGTACCCAGTGTTATACAGTGACAGACCCGTCTCCACCAACACTGTACCACAGTATTATACAGTGACAGACCCGTCTCCACCAGAACTGTACCCCAGTGTTATACAGTGACAGACGCATCCCCACCAGTACTGTACCCCAGTGTTTTACAGTGACAGACCCGTCCCCACCAGTACTGAAACCCAGTGTTATACAGCGACAGACCCGTCCCCACCAGTACTGTATCCCAGTGTTACAGAGAGAAAGACCCGTCCTCACCAGTACTGTACCCCAGTGTTATACAGTGACAGACCCGTCCCCACCAGTACCGTACCCCAGTGTTATACAGTGTCAGACACATCCCCACCAGTACTGTATCCCAGTGTTATAAAGAGACAGTGCAGACCCTTCCCCACCAGTACTATACCCCAGTGTTATACAGTGACAGACTCGTCCCCACCAGTACTGCATCCCAGTGTTATACAGTGACAGACCTCTCCCCACAAGTACTGTACCCTAGTGTTATACAGTCACAGACCTGTCCCCACCAGTACTGCACCCCAGTGATATACAAAGACAGAACCGTCCCCACCAGTACTGTATCCCAGTGTTATAGAGAGACAGACCCGTCCCCACCAGTACTGTACCCGTGTTATACAGTGACAGACCAGTCCCCACCAGTACCGTACCCCAGTGTTATACAGTGACAGACCTGTCCCCACCAGTACTGTACCCCAGTGTTTTACAGTGACAGACCCGTCCACACCAGTACTGTACCCCAGTGTTATACAGTGACAGACATGACCCCACCAGTACTGTACCCCAGTGTTATACAGTGACAGACACGTCCCCACCAGTACTGTACCCCAGTGTTATACAGTGACAGACCCGTCCCCAACAGTACCATACCCCAGTGTGATACATTGACAGACCTATCCTAACCCGTACTGTCCCCCAGTGTTATACAGTGACAGGCCCGTCCCCACGCGTACTGTACCGCAGTGTTATACAGTGACAGACCCGTCCCCAGCAGTCCTGTACCCCAGTGTTTTACAGTGACAGGCATGTCCCCACCAGTAAAGTACCACAGTGTTATACAGTGACAGACCAGTCCAAACCAGTACCGTACCCCACTGTTATACACTGACAGACCCATCCCCACCAGTACTGTACCCCAATGTTATACAGCGACAGACCAGCTCCCACCAGTACTGTACCCCATTGTTATACAGTGCAGACCCGTCCCCACCAGTACTGTACTCCAGTGTTATACAGTGACAAACCTGTCCCCATCAGTACGGTACCCCAGTGTTATACAGTGTCAGGCACGTCCCCACCAGTACTGTATCCCAGTGTTATAGAGAGACAGTGCAGACCCGTCCCCACCAGTACGATACCCCAGTGTTATACAGTGACAGACTCGTCCCCACCAGTACTGTATCCCAGTGTTATACAGTGACAGACCTGTCCCCACAAGTACTGTACCCAAGTGTTATACAGTCACAGACCTGTCCCCACCAGTACTGCACCACAGTGTTATACAAAGACAGAACCGTCCCCACCAGTACTGTACCCCAGTGTTATACAGTGACAGACCCGTCCCCACCAGCACCATACCCCAGTGTTATACAGTGACAGACCTGTCCCCACCAGTACTGTACCCCAGTGTTTTACAGTGACAGACCCATCCACACCAGTACTGTACCCCAGTGTTATACAGTGACAGACCTGTCCCCACCAGTACTGTACCCCAGTGTTATACAGTGACAGACCCGTCCCCACCAGTACTGTACCCCAGTGTTATACAGTGACAGACCCGTCCCCACCAGTACCATACCCCAGTGTTATACATTGACAGACCTGTCCACACCCGTACTGTCCCCCAGTGTTATACACTGACAGGCCCGTCCCCACGCGTACTGAACCCCAGTGTTATACAGTGACAGACCCGTCCCCACCCGTACTGTCCCCCAGTGCTTTACAGTGACAGGCCCGTCCCCAGCAGTCCTGTACCCCAGTGTTATACAGTGACAGACCCATCCCCACCAGTACTGTACCACAGTGTTATACAGTGACAGACCTGTCCCCACCAGTACTGCACCTCAGTGTGATAGTGACAAACCTGTGCCCACCAGTACTGTACCCCAGTGTTATACAGTGACAGACCCGTCCCCACCAGTACTGTACCCCAGTGTTATACTGTGACGGACCTGAGCCCACCAGTACCGTACCCCAGTGTTATACAGTGACAGACCTGTCCCCACCAGTACTGCACCTCAGTGTGATAGTGACAAACCTGTGCCCACCAGTACTGTACCCCAGTGTTATACAGTGACAGACCCGTCCGCACCAGTACTGTACCCCAGTGTTACTCAGTGCAGACGCGTCCCGACCAGTACTGTACCCCGGTGGATACAGTGACAGACCTGTCCCCACCAGTACTGTATCCCAGTGTTATACAGTGACAGAGCCGTCCCCAACAGTACTGAATGCCAGTGTTACACAGTGCAGACCCATCCCCACCAGTACTAGACCCCAGTGTTATACAGTGACAGACCCATCCCCACCAGTACTGTACCCCAGTTTTATACAGTGACAGACCCATCCCCACCAGTATTGTATCCCAGTATTATAGAGAGACAGACCCGTCCCAACCAGTACTGTACCCCAGTGTTATACAGTGACAGACCCGTCCCCACCAGTACCGTACCCCAGTGTTACACAGTGCAGACCCGTCCCCACCAGTACTGTACCACAGTGTTATACAGTGACAGACCAGTCCCCACCAGTACCGTACCCCAGTGTTATACAGTGACAGACCCGTCCGCACCAGTACTGTACCCCAGTGTTTTACAGTGACAGACCCGTCCACACCAGTACTGTACCCCAGTGTTATACAGTGACAGACCCGTCCCCACCAGTACTGTACCCCAGTGTTATACAGTGACAGACCCGTCCCCACCAGTACCATACCCCAGTGTTATACGTTGACAGACCTGTCCACACCCGTACTGTCCCGCAGTGTTATACAGTGACAGGCCCGTCCCCACGCGTACTGAACCCCAGTGTTATACAGTGACAGACCCGTCCCCACCCGTACTGTCCCCCAGTGTTATACAGTGACAGGCCCGTCCCCAGCAGTCCTGTACCCCAGTGTTATACAGTGACAGACCCATCCCCACCAGTACTGTACCACAGTGTTATACAGTGACAGACCTGTCCCCACCAGTACTGCACCTCAGTGTGATAGTGACAAACCTGTGCCCACCAGTACTGTACCCCAGTGTTATACAGTGACAGACCCGTCCCCACCAGTACTGTACCCCAGTGTTATACTGTGACGGACCTGAGCCCACCAGTACCGTACCCCAGTGTTATACAGTGACAGACCTGTCCCCACCAGTACTGCACCTCAGTGTGATAGTGACAAACCTGTGCCCACCAGTACTGTACCCCAGTGTTATACAGTGACAGACCCGTCCGCACCAGTACTGTACCCCAGTGTTACTCAGTGCAGACCCGTCCCTACCAGTACTGTACCCCGGTGGATACAGTGACAGACCTGTCCCCACCAGTACTGTATCCCAGTGTTATACAGTGACAGAGCCGTCCCCACCAGTACTGAATGCCAGTGTTACACAGTGCAGACCCGTCCCCACCAGTACTAGACCCCAGTGTTATACAGTGACAGACCCATCCACACCAGTACTGTACCCCAGTTTTATACAGTGACAGACCCATCCCCACCAGTATTGTATCCCAGTATTATAGAGAGACAGACCCGTCCCAACCAGTACTGTACCCCAGTGTTATACAGTGACAGACCCGTCCCCACCAGTACCGTACCCCAGTGTTACACAGTGCAGACCCGTCCCCACCAGTACTGTACCACAGTGTTATACAGTGACAGACCTGTCCCCACCAGTACCGTACCCCAGTGTTATACAGTGACAGACCCGTCCGCACCAGTACAGTACCCCAGTGTTAATCAGTGACAGACCCGTCCCCACCTGTAATGTACCCCATTGTTATACAGTGACAGACCCGTCCCCACCAGTACTGTACCCCAGTGTTTTACAGTGACAGACCCATCCACAACCAGTCCTCTACCCCAATGTTATACAGTGACAGACCCCTCCCCACCAGTACTGTACCCACGTGTTATGCAGTGACAGACCCGTCCCCACCAGTACTGTACCCCCGTGTTATATAGCGACAGACCATTCCCCACCAGTACTGTACCCCAGTGTTATACATTGACAGACCCGTCTCCGCCAGTACTGTACCCTTGTTATACAGCGAGAGACCCGTCCGCACCAGTACTGTCCCCCAGAGTTATACAGTGACAGGCCCATCCCCACCAGTACTGTACCCCAGGGTTATACAGTGACAGACCTGTCCCCACCAGTTCTGCACCTCAGTGTGATAGTGACAAACCTGTGCCCACCAGTACAGTACCCCAGTGTTATACAGTGACAGACCAGTCCCCACCAGTACAGTACCCCAGTGTTATACAGTGACAGACCTGACCCCAACAGTACCGTACACCAGTGATATACAATGACAGACCAGTCCCCACCAGTACTGTATCCCAGTGTTATACAGTGACAGACCCGTCCGCACCAGTACTGTACCCCAGTGTTACACAGTGCAGACCCGTCCCCACCAGTACTGTACCCCGGTGTTATACAGTGACAGATCCGTCCACACCAGTACTGTATCCCAGTGTTATAGAGAGACAGACCCGTCCCCACCAGTACTGTACCCCAGTGTTATACAGTGACAGACCCGTCCCCACCAGTACTGTACCCCAGTGTTATACACTGACAGACCCGACCCCACCAGTACTGTACCCCAGTGTCACACAGTGCAGACCCGTCCCCACCAGTACTGTACCCCAGTGTTATACAGTGACAGACCCATCCCCACCAGTACTGTACCCCAGTTTTATACAGTGACAGACCCGTCCCCACCAGTATTGTATCCCAGTATTATAGAGAGACAGACCCGTCACCACCAGTACTGTACCCCAGTGTTATACAGTGACAGACCCGTCCCCACCAGTACTGTACCCCAGTGTTATACAGTGACAGACCCGTCCCCACCAGCACCGCACCACAGTGTTACACAGTGCAAACACGTCCCCACCAGTACTGTACCCCAGTGTTTTACAGTGACAGACCCTTCCCCACCAGTACTGAAACCCAGTGTTATACAGTGACAGACCCGTCCCCACCAGTACTGTATCACTGTGTTACAGCGAGACAGACCCGTCCCCACCAGTACTGTACCCCAGTGTTATACAATGACAGACCCGTCCCCACCAGTACCGTACCCCATTGTTACACAGTGCAGACATGTCCCCACCAGTACTGAACCACAGTGTTATACAGTGACAGACCCGTCCCCACCAGTACTGTACCCCAGTGTTATACAGTGACAGACCTGTCCCCACCAGTACTGTACCCCAGTGTTATACAGTGACAGACCTGTCCACACCAGTACTGTACCCCAGTGTTATACAGTGACAGACCCGTCCCCACCAGTACTGTACCCCAGTGTTATACAGTGACAGACCTGTCCCCACCAGTACTATACCCCAGTGTTATACAGTGACAGACCTGGCCCCACCAGTACTGTACCCCAGTGTTATACAGTGACAGACCCGTCTCCACCACTACTGTACCCAGTGTTATACAGTGACAGACCCGTCTCCACCAACACTGTACCACAGTATTATACAGTGACAGACCCGTCTCCACCAGAACTGTACCCCAGTGTTATACAGTGACAGACGCATCCCCACCAGTACTGTACCCCAGTGTTTTACAGTGTCAGACACATCCCCACCAGTACTGTATCCCAGTGTTATAAAGAGACAGTGCAGACCCTTCCCCACCAGTACTATACCCCAGTGTTATACAGTGACAGACTCGTCCCCACCAGTACTGCATCCCAGTGTTATACAGTGACAGACCTCTCCCCACAAGTACTGTACCCTAGTGTTATACAGTCACAGACCTGTCCCCACCAGTACTGCACCCCAGTGATATACAAAGACAGAACCGTCCCCACCAGTACTGTATCCCAGTGTTATAGAGAGACAGACCCGTCCCCACCAGTACTGTACCCGTGTTATACAGTGACAGACCAGTCCCCACCAGTACCGTACCCCAGTGTTATACAGTGACAGACCTGTCCCCACCAGTACTGTACCCCAGTGTTTTACAGTGACAGACCCATCCACACCAGTACTGTACCCCAGTGTTATACAGTGACAGACATGTCCCCACCAGTACTGTACCCCAGTGTTATACAGTGACAGACACGTCCCCACCAGTACTGTACCCCAGTGTTATACAGTGACAGACCCGTCCCCAACAGTACCATACCCCAGTGTGATACATTGACAGACCTATCCTAACCCGTACTGTCCCCCAGTGTTATACAGTGACAGGCCCGTCCCCACGCGTACTGTACCGCAGTGTTATACAGTGACAGACCCGTCCCCAGCAGTCCTGTACCCCAGTGTTTTACAGTGACAGGCATGTCCCCACCAGTAAAGTACCACAGTGTTATACAGTGACAGACCAGTCCAAACCAGTACCGTACCCCACTGTTATACACTGACAGACCCATCCCCACCAGTACTGTACCCCAATGTTATACAGCGACAGACCAGCTCCCACCAGTACTGTACCCCATTGTTATACAGTGCAGACCCGTCCCCACCAGTACTGTACTCCAGTGTTATACAGTGACAAACCTGTCCCCATCAGTACGGTACCCCAGTGTTATACAGTGTCAGGCACGTCCCCACCAGTACTGTATCCCAGTGTTATAGAGAGACAGTGCAGACCCGTCCCCACCAGTACTATACCCCAGTGTTATACAGTGACAGACTCGTCCCCACCAGTACTGTATCCCAGTGTTATACAGTGACAGACCTGTCCCCACAAGTACTGTACCCAAGTGTTATACAGTCACAGACCTGTCCCCACCAGTACTGCACCACAGTGTTATACAAAGACAGAACCGTCCCCACCAGTACTGTACCCCAGTGTTATACAGTGACAGACCCGTCCCCACCAGCACCATACCCGAGTGTTATACAGTGACAGACCTGTCCCCACCAGTACTGTACCCCAGTGTTTTACAGTGACAGACCCATCCACACCAGTACTGTACCCCAGTGTTATACAGTGACAGACCTGTCCCCACCAGTACTGTACCCCAGTGTTATACAGTGACAGACCCGTCCCCACCAGTACTGTACCCCAGTGTTATACAGTGACAGACCCGTCCCCACCAGTACCATACCCCAGTGTTATACATTGACAGACCTGTCCACACACGTACTGTCCCCCAGTGTTATACAGTGACAGGCCCGTCCCCACGCGAACTGAACCCCAGTATTATACAGTGACAGACCCGTCCCCACCCGTACTGTCCCCCAGTGTTATACAGTGACAGGCCCGTCCCCAGCAGTCCTGTACCCCAGTGTTATACAGTGACAGACCCATCCCCACCAGTACTGTACCACAGTGTTATACAGTGACAGACCTGTCCCCACCAGTACTGCACCTCAGTGTGATAGTGACAAACCTGTGCCCACCAGTACTGTACCCCAGTGTTATACAGTGACAGACCCGTCCCCACCAGTACTGTACCCCAGTGTTATACTGTGACGGACCTGAGCCCACCAGTACCGTACCCCAGTGTTATACAGTGACAGACCTGTCCCCACCAGTACTGCACCTCAGTGTGATAGTGACAAACCTGTGCCCACCAGTACTGTACCCCAGTGTTATACAGTGACAGACCCGTCCGCACCAGTACTGTACCCCAGTGTTACTCAGTGCAGACCCGTCCCGACCAGTACTGTACCCCGGTGGATACAGTGACAGACCTGTCCCCACCAGTACTGTATCCCAGTGTTATACAGTGACAGAGCCGTCCCCAACAGTACTGAATGCCAGTGTTACACAGTGCAGACCCGTCCCCACCAGTACTAGACCCCAGTGTTATACAGTGACAGACCCATCCCCACCAGTACTGTACCCCAGTTTTATAAAGTGACAGACCCATCCCCACCAGTATTGTATCCCAGTATTATAGAGAGACAGACCCGTCCCAACCAGTACTGTACCCCAGTGTTATACAGTGACAGACCCGTCCCCACCAGTACCGTACCCCAGTGTTACACAGTGCAGACCCGTCCCCACCAGTGCTGTACCACAGTGTTATACAGTGACAGACCAGTCCCCACCAGTACCGTACCCCAGTGTTATACAGTGACAGACCCGTCCGCACCAGTACTGTACCCCAGTGTTTTACAGTGACAGACCCATCCACACCAGTACTGTACCCCAGTGTTGTACAGTGACAGACCTGTCCCCACCAGTACTGTACCCCAGTGTTATACAGTGACAGACCCGTCCCCACCAGTACTGTACCCCAGTGTTATACAGTGACAGACCCGTCCCCACCAGTACCATACCCCAGTGTTATACATTGACAGACCTGTCCACACCCGTACTGTCCCGCAGTGTTATACAGTGACAGGCCCGTCCCCACGCGTACTGAACCCCAGTGTTATACAGTGACAGACCCATCCCCACCAGTACTGTACACAGTGTTATACAGTGACAGACCCGTCCCCACCCGTACTGTCCCCCAGTGTTATACAGTGACAGGCCCATCCCCAGCAGTCCTGTACCCCAGTGTTATACAGTGACAGACCCATCCCCACCAGTACTGTACCACAGTGTTATACAGTGACAGACCTGTCCCCACCAGTACTGCACCTCAGTGTGATAGTGACAAACCTGTGCCCACCAGTACTGTACCCCAGTGTTATACAGTGACAGACCCGTCCCCACCAGTACTGTACCCCAGTGTTATACTGTGACGGACCTGAGCCCACCAGTACCGTACCCCAGTGTTATACAGTGACAGACCTGTCCCCACCAGTACTGCACCTCAGTGTGATAGTGACAAACCTGTGCCCACCAGTACTGTACCCCAGTGTTATACAGTGACAGACCCGTCCGCACCAGTACTGTACCCCAGTGTTACTCAGTGCAGACCCGTCCCGACCAGTACTGTACCCCGGTGGATACAGTGACAGACCTGTCCCCACCAGTACTGTATCCCAGTGTTATACAGTGACAGAGCCGTCCCCAACAGTACTGAATGCCAGTGTTACACAGTGCAGACCCGTCCCCACCAGTACTAGACCCCAGTGTTATACAGTGACAGACCCATCCCCACCAGTACTGTACCCCAGTTTTATAAAGTGACAGACCCATCCCCACCAGTATTGTATCCCAGTATTATAGAGAGACAGACCCGTCCCAACCAGTACTGTACCCCAGTGTTATACAGTGACAGACCCGTCCCCACCAGTACCGTACCCCAGTGTTACACAGTGCAGACCCGTCCCCACCAGTGCTGTACCACAGTGTTATACAGTGACAGACCAGTCCCCACCAGTACCGTACCCCAGTGTTATACAGTGACAGACCCGTCCGCACCAGTACTGTACCCCAGTGTTTTACAGTGACAGACCCATCCACACCAGTACTGTACCCCAGTGTTGTACAGTGACAGACCTGTCCCCACCAGTACTGTACCCCAGTGTTATACAGTGACAGACCCGTCCCCACCAGTACTGTACCCCAGTGTTATACAGTGACAGACCCGTCCCCACCAGTACCATACCCCAGTGTTATACATTGACAGACCTGTCCACACCCGTACTGTCCCGCAGTGTTATACAGTGACAGGCCCGTCCCCACGCGTACTGAACCCCAGTGTTATACAGTGACAGACCCATCCCCACCAGTACTGTACACAGTGTTATACAGTGACAGACCCGTCCCCACCCGTACTGTCCCCCAGTGTTATACAGTGACAGGCCCATCCCCAGCAGTCCTGTACCCCAGTGTTATACAGTGACAGACCCATCCCCACCAGTACTGTACCACAGTGTTATACAGTGACAGACCTGTCCCCACCAGTACTGCACCTCAGTGTGATATTGACAAACCTGTGCCCACCAGTACTGTACCCCAGTGTTATACAGTGACAGACCCGTCCCCACCAGTACTGTACCCCAGTGTTATACAGTGACGGACCTGAGCCCACCAGTACCGTACCCCAGTGTTATACAGTGACAGACCTGTCCCCACCAGTACTGCACCTCAGTGTGATAGTGACAAACCTGTGCCCACCAGTACTGTACCCCAGTGTTATACAGTGACAGACCCGTCCGCACCAGTACTGTACCCCAGTGTTACTCAGTGCAGACCCGTCCCTACCAGTACTGTACCCCGGTGGATACAGTGACAGACCTGTCCCCACCAGTACTGTATCCCAGTGTTATACAGTGACAGAGCCGTCCCCACCAGTACTGAATGCCAGTGTTACACAGTGCAGACCCGTCCCCACCAGTACTAGACCCCAGTGTTATACAGTGACAGACCCATCCACACCAGTACTGTACCCCAGTTTTATACAGTGACAGACCCAGCCCACCAGTACTGTATCCCAGTATTATAGAGAGACAGACCCGTCCCAACCAGTACTGTACCCCAGTGTTATACAGTGACAGACCCGTCCCCACCAGTACCGTACCCCAGTGTTACACAGTGCAGACCCGTCCCCACCAGTACTGTACCACAGTGTTATACAGTGACAGACCTGTCCCCACCAGTACCGTACCCCAGTGTTATACAGTGACAGACCCGTCCGCACCAGTACAGTACCCCAGTGTTAATCAGTGACAGACCCGTCCCCACCTGTAATGTACCCCATTGTTATACAGTGACAGACCCGTCCCCACCAGTACTGTACCCCAGTGTTTTACAGTGACAGACCCATCCACAACCAGTCCTCTACCCCAATGTTATACAGTGACAGACCCCTCCCCACCAGTACTGTACCCACGTGTTATGCAGTGACAGACCCGTCCCCACCAGTACTGTACCCCCGTGTTATATAGCGACAGACCATTCCCCACCAGTACTGTACCCCAGTGTTATACATTGACAGACCCGTCTCCGCCAGTACTGTACCCTTGTTATACAGCGACAGACCCGTCCGCACCAGTACTGTCCCCCAGTGTTATACAGTGACAGGCCCATCCCCACCAGTACTGTACCCCAGGGTTATACAGTGACAGACCTGTCCCCACCAGTTCTGCACCTCAGTGTGATAGTGACAAACCTGTGCCCACCAGTACAGTACCCCAGTGTTATACAGTGACAGACCAGTCCCCACCAGTACAGTACCCCAGTGTTATACAGTGACAGACCTGACCCCACCAGTACCGTACCCCAGTGATATACAGTGACAGACCAGTCCCCACCAGTACTGTATCCCAGTGTTATACAGTGACAGACCCGTCCGCACCAGTACTGTAACCCAGTGTAAAAAAGTGCAGACCCGTCCCAACCAGTACTGTACCCCGGTGTTATACAGTGACAGATCCGTCCCCACCAGTACTGTATCCCAGTGTTATAGAGAGACAGACCCGTCCCCACCAGTACTGTACCCCAGTGTTATACAGTGACAGACCCGTCCCCACCAGTACTGTACCCCAGTGTTATACACTGACAGACCCGTCCCCACCAGTACTGTACCCCAGTGTCACACAGTGCAGACCCGTCCCCACCAGTACTGTACCCCAGTGTTATACAGTGACAGACCCGTCCCCACCAGTACTGTACCCCAGTGTTATACAGTGACAGACACGTCCCCACCAGCACCGCACCACAGTGTTACACAGTGCAAACCCGTCCCCACCAGTACTGTACCACAGTGTTATACAGTGACAGACCTGTCCCCACCAGTACCGTACCCCAGTGTTATACAGTGACAGACCCGTCCGCACCAGAACTGTACCCCAGTGGCATACAGTGACAGACCCGTCCCCACCAGTAATGTACCCCATTGTTATACAGTGCAAACCCGTCCCCACCAGTACTGTACCCCAGTGTTATACAGTGACAAACCTGTCCCCATCAGTACTGTACCCCAGTGTATACAGTGAAAGACCCGTCCCCACCAGTACTGTACCCCAGTGTTATACAGTGACAGACCTGTCCCCACCAGTACTGCACCTCAGTGTGATAGTGACAAACCTGTGCCCAGAAGTACTGTACCCCAGTGTTCTACAGTGACTGACCCGTCCCCACCAGTAATGCACCCCAGTATTATACAGTAACAGACCCATCCTCACCAGTACAGTACCCCAGTGTTATACCGTAACAGACCCGTCCCCACCAGTACTGTACCCCAGTGTTATACAGTGACAGACCATTCCCCACCAGTACTGTACCCCAGTGTTATACAGTGACAGACCCGTCTCCACCAGTACTGTACCCCAGTGTTATACAGTGACAGACCCGTCTCCACCAGTACTGTACCCAGTGTTATACAGTGACAGACCCGTCTCCACCAGTACTGTACCACAGTGTTATACAGTGACAGACCCGTCTCCAACAGAACTGTACCCCAGTGTTATACAATGACAGACGAATCCCCACCAGTACTGTACCCCAGTGTTATACAGTGACAGACCTGTCCCCACCAGTACTGTACCCCAGTGATATACAGTGACAGACCCGTCCCCACCAGTACTGAAAACCAGTGTTATACAGCGACAGACCCGTCCCCACCAGTACTGTATCCCAGTGTTACAGAGAGACAGACCCGTCCCCTCCAGTACTGTACCCCAGTGTTATACAGTGACAGACCCGTCCCCACAAGTACCGTACCCCATTGTTATACAGTGACAGACACGACCCCACCAGTACTGTACCCCAGTGTTATACAGCGACAGACCAGCCCCCACCATTACTGTACCCCAGTGTTATACAGTGCAGACCCGTCCCCACCACTACTGTACCCCAGTGTCATACAGTGACAAACCTGTCCCCATCAGTATTGTACCCCAGTGTTATACAGTGTCAGACACATCCCCACCAGTACTGTATCCCAGTGTTATAGAGAGACAGTGCAGACTCTTCCCCACCAGTACTATACCCCAGTGTTATACAGTGACAGGCCCGTCCCCACGCGTACTGAACCCCAGTGTTATACAGTGACAGACCCGTCCCCACCCGTACTGTCCCCCAGTGTTATACAGTGACAGGCCCGTCCCCAGCAGTCCTGTACCCCAGTGTTATACAGTGAAAGACCCATCCCCACCAGTACTGTACCACAGTGTTATACAGTGACAGACCTGTCCCCACCAGTACTGCACCTCAGTGCGATAGTGACAAACCTGTGCCCACCAGTACTGTACCCCAGTGTTATACAGTGACAGACCCGTCCCCACCAGTACTGTACCCCAGTGTTATACAGTGACGGAACTGACCCCACCAGTACCGTACCCCAGTGTTATACAGTGACAGACCTGTCCCCACCAGTACTGTACCCCAGTGTTACTCAGTGCAGACCCGTCCCGACCAGTACTGTACTCCGGTGGATACAGTGACAGACCTGTCCCCACCAGTACTGTATCCCAGTGTTATACAGTGACAGAGCCGTCCCCACCAGTACTGAATGCCAGTGTTACACAGTGCAGACCCGTCCCCACCAGTACTAGACCCCAGTGTTATACAGTGACAGACCCATCCCCACCAGTACTGTACCCCAGTTTTATACAGTGACAGACCCATCCCCACCAGTATTGTATCCCAGTTTTATACAGTGACAGACCCGTCCCAACCAGTTCTGTACCCCAGTGTTATACAGTGACAGACCCGTCCCCACCAGTAATGTACCCCATTGTTATACAGTGCAAACCCGTCCCCACCAGTACTGTACCCCAGTGTTATACAGTGACAAACCTGTCCCCATCAGTACTGTACCCCAGTGTTATACAGTGACAGACCCGTCCCCACCAGTACTGTACCCCAGTGATATACAGTGACAGACCCGTCCCCACCAGTACTGAAACCCAGTGTTATACAGCGACAGACCCGTCCCCACCAGTACTGTATCCCAGTGTTTCAGAGAGACAGGCCCGTCCCCACAAGTACTGTACCCCAGTGTTATACAGTGACAGACCCGTCCCCACCAGTACCGTACCCCATTGTTACACAGTGCAGACCTGTCCCCACCAGTACTGTACCTCAGTGTTATACAGTGTCAGACACATCCCCACCAGTACTGTATCCCAGTGTTATAGAGAGACAGTGCAGACCCTTCCCCACCAGTACAATACCCCAGTGTTATACAGTGACAGACCCGTCCCCACCAGTACTGTATCCCAGTGTTATACAGTGACAGACCTGTCCCCACAAGTACTGTACCCCAGTGTTATACAGTGACAGACCTGTCCCCACCAGTACTGTACCCCAGTGTTATACAGTGACAGACCCGTCCACACCAGTACTGTACCCCAGTGTTATACAGTGACAGACCTGTCCCCACCAGTACTGTACCCCAGTGTTATACAGTGACAGACCCGTCCCCACCAGTACTCTACCCCAGTGTTATACAGTGACAGACCCGTCCCCAACAGTACCATACCCCAGTGTGATACATTGACAGACCTGTCCCCACCCGTACTGTCCCCCAGTGTTATACAGTGACAGGCCCGTCCCCACGCGTACTGTACCGCAGTGTTATACAGTGACATACCCGTCCCCAGCAGTCCTGTACCCCAGTGTTTTACAGTGACAGGCATGTCCCCACCAGTAAAGTACCACAGTGTTATACAGTGACAGACCAGTCCAAACCAGTACCGTACCCCAGTGTTATACACTGACAGACCCATCCCCACCAGTACTGTACCCCAGTGTTATACAGCGACAGACCAGCCCCCACCAGTACTGTACCCCATTGTTATACAGTGCAGATCCGTCCCCACCAGTACTGTACTCCAGTGTTATACAGTGACAAACCTGTCCCCATCAGTACGGTAGCCCAGTGTTATACAGTGTCAGGCACGTCCCCACCAGTACTGTATCCCAGTGTTATAGAGAGACAGACCCGTTCCCACCAGTACTGTACCCCAGTGTTATACAGTGACAGACCCGTCCCCACCAGTACTGTACCCCAGTGTTATACAGTGACAGACCCGTCCCCACCAGCACCGCACCACAGTGTTACACAGTGCAAACCCGTCCCCAGCAGTACTGTACCACAGTGTTATACAGTGACAGACCTGTCCCCACCAGTACCGTACCCCAGTGTTATACAGTGACAGACCCGTCCCCACCAGTAATGTACCCCATTGTTATACAGTGCAAACCAGTCCCCACCAGTACTGTACCCCAGTGTTATACAGTGACAAACCTGTCCCCATCAGTACTGTACCCCAGTGTATACAGTGAAAGACCCGTCCCCACCAGTACTGTACCCCAGTGTTATACAGTGACAGACCTGTCCCCACCAGTACTGCACCTCAGTGTGATAGTGACAAACCTGTGCCCACAAGTACTGTACCCCAGTGTTATACAGTGACAGACCCGTCCCCACCAGTAATGCACCACAGTATTATACAGTAACAGACCCATCCTCACCAGTACAGTACCCCAGTGTTATACCGTAACAGACCCGTCCCCACCAGTACTGTACCCCAGTGTTATACAGTGACAGACCATTCCCCACCAGTACTGTACCCCAGTGTTATACAGTGACAGACCCGTCTCCACCAGTACTGTACCCCAGTGTTATACAGTGACAGACCCGTCTCCACCAGTACTGTACCCAGTGTTATACAGTGACAGACCCGTCTCCACCAGTACTGTACCACAGTGTTATACAGTGACACACCCGTCTCCAACAGAACTGTACCCCAGTGTTATACAGTGACAGACGAATCCCCACCAGTACTGTACCCCAGTGTTATACAGTGACAGACCTGTCCCCACCAGTACTGTACCCCAGTGATATACAGTGACAGACCCGTCCCCACCAGTACTGAAACCCAGTGTTATACAGCGACAGACCCGTCCCCACCAGTACTGTATCCCAGTGTTACAGAGAGACAGACCCGTCCCCACCAGTACTGTACCCCAGTGTTATACAGTGACAGACCCGTCCCCACCAGTACCGTACCCCATTGTTACACAGTGCAGACCTGTCCCCACCAGTACTGTACCTCAGTGTTATACAGTGACAGACCCGTCCCCACCAGTACTGTACCCCAGTGTTATACAGCGACAGACCAGCCCCCACCATTACTGTACCCCATTGTTATACAGTGACAGACCCGTCCCCACCAGTACCGTACCCCATTGTTACACAGTGCAGACCTGTCCCCACCAGTACTGTACCCCAGTGTTACACAGTGCAGACCCGTCCCCACCAGTACTGTACCCCAGTGTCATACATGGACAAACCTGTCCCCATCAGTATTGTACCCCAGTGTTATACAGTGTCAGACACATCCCCACCAGTACTGTATCCCAGTGTTATAGAGAGACAGTGCAGACCCTTCCCCACCAGTACTATACCCCAGTGTTATACAGTGACAGGACCGTCCCCACGCGTACTGAACCCCAGTGTTATACAGTGACAGACCTGTCCCCACCCGTACTGTCCCCCAGTGTTATACAGTGACAGGCCCGTCCCCAGCAGTCCTGTACCCCAGTGTTATACAGTGACAGACGCATCCCCACCAGTACTGTACCACAGTGTTATACAGTGACAGACCCGTCCCCACCAGTAATGTACCCCATTGTTATACAGTGCAAACCCGTCCCCACCAGTACTGTACCCCAGTGTTATACAGTGACAAACCTGTCCCCATCAGTACTGTACCCCAGTGTTATACAGTGACAGACCCGTCCCCACCAGTACTGTACCCCAGTGTTATACAGTGACAGACCTGTCCCCACCAGTACTGCACCTCAGTGTGATAGTGACAAACCTGTGCCCACAAGTACTGTACCCCAGTGTTATACAGTGACAGACCAATCCCCACCAGTACTGCACCCCAGTATTATACAGTAACAGACCCGTCCCCACCAGTACAGTACCCCAGTGTTATACCGTAACAGACCCGTCCCCACCAGTACTGTATCCCAAAGTAATACAGTGACAGACCTGTCCCCACAAGTACTGTACCCACGTGTTATGCAGTGACAGACCCGTCCCCACCAGTACTGTACCCCCGTGTTATATAGCGACAGACCATTCCCCACCAGTACTGTACCCCAGTGTTATACATTGACAGACCCGTCTCCGCCAGTACTGTACCCTTGTTATACAGCGACAGACCCGTCCGCACCAGTACTGTCCCCCAGTGTTATACAGTGACAGGCCCATCCCCACCAGTACTGTACCCCAGGGTTATACAGTGAGAGACTTGTCCCCAGCAGTTCTGCACCTCAGTGTGATAGTGACAAACCTGTGCCCACCAGTACAGTACCCCAGTGTTATACAGTGACAGACCAATCCCCACCAGTACAGTACCCCAGTGTTATACAGTGACAGACCTGACCCCAACAGTACCGTACCCCAGTGATATACAGTGACAGACCAGTCCCCACCAGTACTGTATCCCAGTGTTATACAGTGACAGACCCGTCCGCACCAGTACTGTACCCCAGTGTTACACAGTGCAGACCCGTCCCCACCAGTACTGTACCCCGGTGTTATACAGTGACAGATCCGTCCCCACCAGTACTGTATCCCAGTGTTATAGAGAGACAGACCCGTCCCCACCAGTACTGTACCCCAGTGTTATACAGTGACAGACCCGTCCCCACCAGTACTGTACCCCAGTGTTATACACTGACAGACCCGTCCCCACCAGTACTGTACCCCAGTGTCAAACAGTGCAGACCCGTCCCCACCAGTACTGTACCCCAGTGTTATACAGTGACAGACCCATCCCCACCAGTACTGTACCCCAGTTTTATACAGTGACAGACCCGTCCCCACCAGTATAGTATCCCAGTATTATAGAGAGACAGACCCGTCACCACCAGTACTGTACCCCAGTGTTATACAGTGACAGACCCGTCCCCACCAGTACTGTACCCCAGTGTTATACAGTGACAGACCCATCCCCACCAGCACCGCACCACAGTGTTACACAGTGCAAACACGTCCCCACCAGTACTGTACCACAGTGTTATACAGTGACAGACCTGTCCCCACCAGTACCGTACCCCAGTGTTATACAGTGACAGACCCGTCCGCACCAGTACTGTACCCCAGTGGTATACAGTGACAGCCCCGTCCCCACCAGTAATGTACCCCATTGTTATACAGTGCAATCCCGTCCCCACCAGTACTGTACCCCAGTGTTATACAGTGACCAACCTGTCCCCATCAGTACTGTACCCCAGTGTATACAGTGAAAGACCAGTCCCCACCAGTACTGTACCCCAGTGTTATACAGTGACAGACCTGTCCCCACCAGTACTGCACCTCAGTGTGATAGTGACAAACCTGTGCCCACAAGTACTGTACCCCAGTGTTATACAGTGACAGACCCGTCCCCACCAGTAATGCACCCCAGTATTATACAGTAACAGACCCATCCTCACCAGTACAGTACCCCAGTGTTATACCGTAACAGACCCGTCTCCACCAGTACTGTACCCCAGTGTTATACAGTGACAGACCATTCCCCACCAGTACTGTACCCCAGTGTTATACAGTGACAGACCCGTCTCCACCAGTACTGTACCCCAGTGTTATACAGTGACAGACCCGTCTCCACCAGTACTGTACCACAGTGTTATACAGTGACAGACCCGTCTCCAACAGAACTGTACCCCAGTGTTGTACAGTGACAGACGAATCCCCACCAGTACTGTACCCCAGTGTTATACAGTGACAGACCTGTCCCCACCAGTACTGTACCCCAGTGATATACAGTGACAGACCCGTCCCCACCAGTACTGAAACCCAGTGTTATACAGCGACAGGCCCGTCCCCACCAGTACTGTATCCAGGTGTTACAGAGAGACAGACCCGTCCCCACCAGTACTGTACCCCAGTGTTATACAGTGACAGACCCGTCCCCACCAGTACCGTACCCCATTGTTACACAGTGCAGACCTGTCCCCACCAGTACTGTACCTCAGTGTTATACAGTGACAGACCCGTCCCCACCAGTACTGTACCCCAGTGTTATACAGCGACAGACCAGCCCCCACCATTACTGTACCCCATTGGTATACAGTGCAGACCCGTCCCCACCAGTACTGTACCCCAGTGTCATACAGTGACAAACCTGTCCCCATCAGTATTGTACCCCAGTGTTATACAGTGTCAGACACATCCCCACCAGTACTGTATCCCAGTGTTATAGAGAGACAGTGCAGACCCTTCCCCACCAGTACTATACCCCAGTGTTATACAGTGACAGACCCGTCCCCACCAGTACTGTATCCCAGTGTTATACAGTGACAGACCTGTCCCCACAAGTACTGTACCCAAGTGTTATACAGTCACAGACCTGTCCCCACCAGTACTGTACCCCAGTGTTATACAGTGACAGACCCATCCACACCAGTACTGTACCCCAGTGTTATACAGTGACAGACCTGTCCCCACCAGTACTGTACCCCAGTGTTATACAGTGACAGACCCGTCCCCACCAGTACTCTACCCCAGTGTTATACAGTGACAGACCCGTCCCCAACAGTACCATACCCCAGTGTGATACATTGACAGACCTGTCCCCACCCGTACTGTCCCCCAGTGTTATACAGTGACAGGCCCGTCCCCACGCGTACTGTACCGCAGTGTTATACAGTGACAGACCCGTCCCCAGCAGTCCTGTACCCCAGTGTTTTACAGTGACAGGCATGTCCCCACCAGTACTGTACCACAGTGTTATACAGTGACAGACCAGTCCACACCAGTACCGTACCCCAGTGTTATACACTGACAGACCCATCCCCACCAGTACTGTACCCCAGTGTTATACAGCGACAGACCAGCCCCCACCAGTACTGTACCCCATTGTTATGCAGTGCAGACCCGTCCCCACCAGTACTGTACTCCAGTGTTATACAGTGACAAAACTGTCCCCATCAGTACTGTACCCCAGTGTTATACAGTGTCAGGCACGTCCCCACCAGTACTGTATCCCAGTGTTATAGAGAGACAGTGCAGACCCGTCCCCACCAGTACTATACCCCAGTGTTATACAGTGACAGACTCGTCCCCAACAGTACTGTATCCCAGTGTTATACACTGACAGACCTGTCCCCACAAGTACTGTACCCAAGTGTTATACAGTCACAGACCTGTCCCCACCAGTACTGCACCCCAGTGTTAAACAATGACAGAACCGTCCCCACCAGTACTGTACCCCAGTGTTAAATGTGACAGACCCGTCCCCACCAGCACCATACCCCAGTGTTATACAGTGAAAGACCTGTCCCCACCAGTACTGTACCCCAGTGTTTTACAGTGACAGACCCATCCACACCAGTACTGTACCCCAGTGTTATACAGTGACAGACCTGTCCCCACCAGTACTGTACCCCAGTGTTGTACAGTGACAGACCCGTCCCCACCAGTACTGTACCCCAGAGTTATACAGTGACAGACCCGTCCCCAACAGTACCATACCCCAGTGTTATACATTGACAGACCTGTCCACACCCGTACTGTCCCCCAGTGTTATACAGTGACAGGCCCGTCCCCACGCGTACTGAACCCCAGTGTTATACAGTGACAGACCCGTCCCCACCCGTACTGTCCCCCAGTGTTTTACAGTGACAGGCCCGTCCCCAGCAGTCCTGTACCCCAGTGTTATACAGTGACAGACCCATCCCCACCAGTACTGTACCACAGTGTTATATAGTAACAGACCTGTCCTCACCAGTACTGCACCTCAGTGTGATAGTGACAAACCTGTGCCCACCAGTACTGTACCCCAGTGTTATACAGTGACAGACCCGTCCCCACCAGTACTGTACCCCAGTGTTATACAGTGACGGACCTGACCCCACCAGTACCATACCCCAGTGTTATACAGTGACAGACCAGTCCCCACCAGTACTGAATCCCAGTGTTATACAGTGACAGACCCGTCCGCACCAGTACTGTATCCCAGTGTTATAGAGAGACAGTGCAGACCCGTCCCCACCAGTACTATACCCCAGTGTTATACAGTGACAGACTCGTCCCCAACAGTACTGTATCCCAGTGTTATACAGTGACAGACCTGTCCCCACAAGTACTGTACCCAAGTGTTATACAGTCACAGACCTGTCCCCACCAGTACTGCACCCCAGTGTTATACAATGACAGAACCGTCCCCACCAGTACTGTACCCCAGTGTTATACAGTGACAGACCCGTCCCCACCAGGACCATACCCCAGTGTTATACAGTGAAAGACCTGTCCCCACCAGTACTGTACCCCAGTGTTTTACAGTGACAGACCCATCCACACCAGTACTGTACCCCAGTGTTATACAGTGACAGACCTGTCCCCACCAGTACTGTACCCCAGTGTTGTCCAGTGACAGACCCGTCCCCACCAGTACTGTACCCCAGTGTTATACAGTGACAGACCCGTCCCCACCAGTACCATACCCCAGTGTTATACATTGACAGACCTGTCCACACCCGTACTGTCCCCCAGTGTTATACAGTGACAGGCCCGTCCCCACGCGTACAGAACACCAGTGTTATACAGTGACAGACCTGTCCCCACCCATACTGTCCCCCAGTGTTATACAGTGACAGGCCCGTCCCCAGCAGTCCTGTACCCCAGTGTTATACAGTGACAGACCCATCCTCACCAGTACTGTACCACAGTGTTATACAGTGACAGACCTGTCCTCACCAGTACTGCACCTCAGTGTGATAGTGACAAACCTGTGCCCACCAGTACTGTACCCCAGTGTTATACAGTGACAGACCCGTCCCCACCAGTACTGTACCCCAGTGTTATACAGTGATGGACCTGACCCCACCAGTACCGTACCCCAGTGTTATACAGTGACAGACCAGTCCCCACCAGTACTGAATCCCAGTGTTATACAGTGACAGACCCGTCCGCACCAGTACTGTACCCCAGTGTTACACAGTGCAGACCCGTCCCGACCAGTACTGTACCCCGGTGGATACAGTTACAGACCAATCCCCACCAGTACTGAATGACAGTGTTACACAGTGCAGACCCGTCCCCACCAGTACTGTACCCCAGTGTTATACAGTGAGAGACCCATCCCCACCAGTACTGTACCCCAGTTTTATACAGTGACAGACCCATCCCCACAAGTATTGTACCCCAGTGTTATACACTGACAGACCCGTCCCCACCAGTACTGTACCCCAGTGTTATACAGTGACAGACCCGTCCCCACAAGTATTGTACCCCAGTGTTATACACTGACAGACCCGTCCCCACCAGTACCGTACCCCAGTGTTACACAGTGCAGACCCGTCCCCACCAGTACTGTACCCCAGTGTTATACAGTGACAGACCTGTCCCCACCAGTAATGCACCCCATTGTTATACAGTGACAGACCTGTCCCCACCAGTACTGTACCCCAGTGTTATACAGTGACACACCTGTCCCCATCAGTACTGTACCACAGTGTTATACAGTGTCAGACCAGCCCCCACCAGTACTGAACCCCAGTGTTATACAGTGACAGACCCGTCTCCACCAGTACTGTACCCAGTGTTATACAGTGACAGACCCGTCTCCACCAGTACTGTACTACAGTGTTACACAGTGCAGACCCGTCCCCACCAGTACTGTATCCCAGTGTTATAGAGAGACAGTGCAGACCCTTCCCCACCAGTACAATACCCCAGTGTTATACAGTGACAGACCCGTCCCCACCAGTACTGTACCCCAGTGTTATACAGTGACAGACCCGTCTCCAACAGAACTGTACCCCAGTGTTATACAGTGACAGACGAATCCCCACCAGTACTGTACCCCAGTGTTATACAGTGACAGACCTGTCCCCACCAGTACTGTACCCCAGTGATATACAGTGACAGACCCGTCCCCACCAGTACTGAAACCCAGTGTTATACAGCGACAGACCCGTCCCCACCAGTACTGTATCCCAGTGTTACAGAGAGACTGACCCGTCCCCACCAGTACTGTACCCCAGTGTTATACAGTGACAGACCCGTCCCCACCAGTACCGTACCCCATTGTTACACAGTGCAGACCTGTCCCCACCAGTACTGTACCTCAGTGTTATACAGTGACAGACCCGTCCCCACCAGTACTGTACCCCAGTGTTATACAGCGACAGACCAGCCCCCACCATTACTGTACCCCATTGTTATACAGTGCAGACCCGTCCCCACCACTACTGTACCCCAGTGTCATACAGTGACAAACCTGTCCCCATCAGTACTGTACCCCAGTGTTATACAGTGTCAGACACATCCCCACCAGTACTGTATCCCAGTGTTATAGAGAGACAGTGCAGACCCTTCCCCACCAGTACTATACCCCAGTGTTATACAGTGACAGACGCGTCCCCACCAGTACTGTATCCCAGTGTTATAGAGTGACAGACCTGTCCCCACAAGTACTGTACCCAAGTGTTATACAGTCAAAGACCTGTCCCCACCAGTACTGCACCCCAGTGTTATACAAACAAAGACCCGTCCCCACCAGTACAGTACCCCAGTGTTATACCGTAACAGACCCGTCCCCACCAGTACTGTATCCCAAAGTAATACAGTGACAGACCTGTCCCAACAAGTACTGCAGCCCAGTGTTATACAAAGACAGACCCGTCCCCACCAGTACTGTACCCCAGTGTAAAAAAGTGACAGACCCGTCCACACCAGTACCGTACCCCAGTGTTATACAGTGACAGACCTGTCCCCACCAGTACTGTACCCCAGTGTTTTACAGTAACAGACCCATGCACAACCAGTCCTGTACCCCAATGTTATACAGTGACAGACCCCTCCCCACCAGTACTGTACCCACGTGTTATGCAGTGACAGACTCGTCCCCACCAGTACTGTACCCCCGTGTTATATAGCGACAGACCCCTCCCCACCAGTACTGTACCCTTGTTATACAGCGACAGACCTGTCCCCACCAGTACTGTACCCCAGTGTTATACAGTGACAGGCCCATCCCCACCAGTACTGTACCCCAGGGTTATACAGTGACAGACCTGTCCCGACCAGTTCTGCACCTCAGTGTGATAGTGACAAACCTGTGCCCACCAGTACAGTACCCCAGTGTTATACAGTGACAGACCAGTCCCCACCAGTACAGTACCCCAGTTTATACAGTGACAGACCTGACCCCAGCAGTACCGTACCCCAGTGATATACAGTGACAGACCAGTCCCCACCAGTACTGTATCCCAGTGTTATACAGTGACAGACCCGTCCGCACCAGTACTGTACCCCAGTGTTATACAGTGACAGACCCGTCCCCACCAGGACCATACCCCAGTGTTATACAGTGAAAGACCTGTCCCCACCAGTACTGTACCCCAGTGTTTTACAGTGACAGACCCATCCACACCAGTACTGTACCCCAGTGTTATACAGTGACAGACCTGTCCCCACCAGTACTGTACCCCAGTGTTGTCCAGTGACAGACCCGTCCCCACCAGTACTGTACCCCAGTGTTATACAGTGACAGACCCGTCCCCACCAGTACCATACCCCAGTGTTATACATTGACAGACCTGTCCACACCCGTACTGTCCCCCAGTGTTATACAGTGACAGGCCCGTCCCCACGCGTACAGAACACCAGTGTTATACAGTGACAGACCTGTCCCCACCCATACTGTCCCCCAGTGTTATACAGTGACAGGCCCGTCCCCAGCAGTCCTGTACCCCAGTGTTATACAGTGACAGACCCATCCTCACCAGTACTGTACCACAGTGTTATACAGTGACAGACCTGTCCTCACCAGTACTGCACCTCAGTGTGATAGTGACAAACCTGTGCCCACCAGTACTGTACCCCAGTGTTATACAGTGACAGACCCGTCCCCACCAGTACTGTACCCCAGTGTTATACAGTGATGGACCTGACCCCACCAGTACCGTACCCCAGTGTTATACAGTGACAGACCAGTCCCCACCAGTACTGAATCCCAGTGTTATACAGTGACAGACCCGTCCGCACCAGTACTGTACCCCAGTGTTACACAGTGCAGACCCGTCCCGACCAGTACTGTACCCCGGTGGATACAGTTACAGACCAATCCCCACCAGTACTGAATGACAGTGTTACACAGTGCAGACCCGTCCCCACCAGTACTGTACCCCAGTGTTATACAGTGAGAGACCCATCCCCACCAGTACTGTACCCCAGTTTTATACAGTGACAGACCCATCCCCACAAGTATTGTACCCCAGTGTTATACACTGACAGACCCGTCCCCACCAGTACTGTACCCCAGTGTTATACAGTGACAGACCCGTCCCCACAAGTATTGTACCCCAGTGTTATACACTGACAGACCCGTCCCCACCAGTACCGTACCCCAGTGTTACACAGTGCAGACCCGTCCCCACCAGTACTGTACCCCAGTGTTATACAGTGACAGACCTGTCCCCACCAGTAATGCACCCCATTGTTATACAGTGACAGACCTGTCCCCACCAGTACTGTACCCCAGTGTTATACAGTGACACACCTGTCCCCATCAGTACTGTACCACAGTGTTATACAGTGTCAGACCAGCCCCCACCAGTACTGAACCCCAGTGTTATACAGTGACAGACCCGTCTCCACCAGTACTGTACCCAGTGTTATACAGTGACAGACCCGTCTCCACCAGTACTGTACTACAGTGTTACACAGTGCAGACCCGTCCCCACCAGTACTGTATCCCAGTGTTATAGAGAGACAGTGCAGACCCTTCCCCACCAGTACAATACCCCAGTGTTATACAGTGACAGACCCGTCCCCACCAGTACTGTACCCCAGTGTTATACAGTGACAGACCCGTCTCCAACAGAACTGTACCCCAGTGTTATACAGTGACAGACGAATCCCCACCAGTACTGTACCCCAGTGTTATACAGTGACAGACCTGTCCCCACCAGTACTGTACCCCAGTGATATACAGTGACAGACCCGTCCCCACCAGTACTGAAACCCAGTGTTATACAGCGACAGACCCGTCCCCACCAGTACTGTATCCCAGTGTTACAGAGAGACTGACCCGTCCCCACCAGTACTGTACCCCAGTGTTATACAGTGACAGACCCGTCCCCACCAGTACCGTACCCCATTGTTACACAGTGCAGACCTGTCCCCACCAGTACTGTACCTCAGTGTTATACAGTGACAGACCCGTCCCCACCAGTACTGTACCCCAGTGTTATACAGCGACAGACCAGCCCCCACCATTACTGTACCCCATTGTTATACAGTGCAGACCCGTCCCCACCACTACTGTACCCCAGTGTCATACAGTGACAAACCTGTCCCCATCAGTACTGTACCCCAGTGTTATACAGTGTCAGACACATCCCCACCAGTACTGTATCCCAGTGTTATAGAGAGACAGTGCAGACCCTTCCCCACCAGTACTATACCCCAGTGTTATACAGTGACAGACGCGTCCCCACCAGTACTGTATCCCAGTGTTATAGAGTGACAGACCTGTCCCCACAAGTACTGTACCCAAGTGTTATACAGTCAAAGACCTGTCCCCACCAGTACTGCACCCCAGTGTTATACAAACAAAGACCCGTCCCCACCAGTACAGTACCCCAGTGTTATACCGTAACAGACCCGTCCCCACCAGTACTGTATCCCAAAGTAATACAGTGACAGACCTGTCCCAACAAGTACTGCAGCCCAGTGTTATACAAAGACAGACCCGTCCCCACCAGTACTGTACCCCAGTGTAAAAAAGTGACAGACCCGTCCACACCAGTACCGTACCCCAGTGTTATACAGTGACAGACCTGTCCCCACCAGTACTGTACCCCAGTGTTTTACAGTAACAGACCCATGCACAACCAGTCCTGTACCCCAATGTTATACAGTGACAGACCCCTCCCCACCAGTACTGTACCCACGTGTTATGCAGTGACAGACTCGTCCCCACCAGTACTGTACCCCCGTGTTATATAGCGACAGACCCCTCCCCACCAGTACTGTACCCTTGTTATACAGCGACAGACCTGTCCCCACCAGTACTGTACCCCAGTGTTATACAGTGACAGGCCCATCCCCACCAGTACTGTACCCCAGGGTTATACAGTGACAGACCTGTCCCGACCAGTTCTGCACCTCAGTGTGATAGTGACAAACCTGTGCCCACCAGTACAGTACCCCAGTGTTATACAGTGACAGACCAGTCCCCACCAGTACAGTACCCCAGTTTATACAGTGACAGACCTGACCCCAGCAGTACCGTACCCCAGTGATATACAGTGACAGACCAGTCCCCACCAGTACTGTATCCCAGTGTTATACAGTGACAGACCCGTCCGCACCAGTACTGTACCCCAGTGTTACACAGTGCAGACCCGTCCCCACCAGTACTGTACCCCGGTGTTATACAGTGACAGATCCGTCCCCACCAGTACTGTATCGCAGTGTTATAGAGAGACAGACCCGTCCCCACCAGTACTGTACCCCAGTGTTATACAGTGACAGACCCGTCCCCACCAGTACTGTACCCCAGTGTTATACACTGACAGACCCGTCCCCACCAGTACTGTACCCCAGTGTCACACAGTGCAGACCCGTCCCCACCAGTACTGTACCCCAGTGTTATACAGTGACAGACCAATCCCCACCAGTACTGTACCCCAGTTGTATACAGTGACAGACCCGTCCCCACCAGTATTGTATCCCAGTATTATAGAGAGACAGACCCGTCACCACCAGTACTGTACCCCAGTGTTATACAGTGACAGACCCGTCCCCACCAGTACTGTACCCCAGTGTTATACAGTGACAGACCCGTCCCCACCAGCACCGCACCACAGTGTTACACAGTGCAAACACGTCCCCACCAGTACTGTACCACAGTGTTATACAGTGACAGACCTGTCCCCACCAGTACCGTACCCCAGTGTTATACAGTGACAGACCCGTCCGCACCAGTACTGTACCCCAGTGGTATACAGTGACAGCCCCGTCCCCACCAGTAATGTACCCCATTGTTATACAGAGCAAACCCGTCCCCACCAGTACTGTACCCCAGTGTTATACAGTGAAAGACCCGTCCCCACCAGTACTGTACCCCAGTGTTATACAGTGACAGACCTGTCCCCATCAGTACTGTACCCCAGTGTATACAGTGAAAGACCCGTCCCCACCAGTACTGTACCCCAGTGTTATACAGTGACAGACCCGTCTCCAACAGAACTGTACCCCAGTGTTATACAGTGACAGACGAATCCCCACCAGTACTGTACCCCAGTGTTATACAGTGACAGACCTGTCACCACCAGTACTGTACCCCAGTGATATACAGTGACAGACCCGTCCCCACCAGTACTGAAACCCAGTGTTATACAGCGACAGACCCGTCCCCACCAGTACTGTATCCAGGTGTTACAGAGAGACAGACCCGTCCCCACCAGTACTGTACCCCAGTGTTATACAGTGACAGACCCGTCCCCACCAGTACCGTACCCCATTGTTACACAGTGCAGACCTGTCCCCACCAGTACTGTACCTCAGTGTTATACAGTGACAGACCCGTCCCCACCAGTACTGTACCCCAGTGTTATACAGCGACAAACCTGTCCCCATCAGTATTGTACCCCAGTGTTATACAGTGTCAGACACATCCCCACCAGTACTGTATCCCAGTGTTATAGAGAGACAGTGCAGACCCTTCCCCACCAGTACTATACCCCAGTGTTATACAGTGACAGACCCGTCCCCACCAGTACTGTATCCCAGTGTTATACAGTGACAGACCTGTCCCCACAAGTACTGTACCCAAGTGTTATACAGTCACAGACCTGTCCCCACCAGTACTGTACCCCAGTGTTATACAGTGACAGACCAATCCACACCAGTACTGTACCCCAGTGTTATACAGTGACAGACCTGTCCCCACCAGTACTGTACCCCAGTGTTATACAGTGACAGACCCGTCCCCACCAGTACTCTACCCCAGTGTTATACAGTGACAGACCCGTCCCCAACAGTACCATACCCCAGTGTGATACATTGACAGACCTGTCCCCACCCGTACTGTCCCCCAGTGTTATACAGTGACAGGCCCGTCCCCACGCGTACTGTACCGCAGTGTTATACAGTGACAGACCCGTCCCCAGCAGTCCTGTACCCCAGTGTTTTACAGTGACAGGCATGTCACCACCAGTACTGTACCACAGTGTTATACAGTGACAGACCAGTCCACACCAGTACCGTACCCCAGTGTTATACACTGACAGGCCCATCCCCACCAGTACTGTACCCCAGTGTTATACAGCGACAGACCAGCCCCCACCAGTACTGTACCCCATTGTTATGCAGTGCAGACCCGTCCCCACCAGTACTGTACTCCAGTGTTATACAGTGACAAAACTGTCCCCATCAGTACTGTACCCCAGTGTTATACAGTGTCAGGCACGTCCCCACCCGTACTGTATCCCAGTGTTATAGAGAGACAGTGCAGACCCGTCCCCACCAGTACTATACCCCAGTGTTATACAGTGACAGACCCGTCCCCACCAGTACTGTATCCCAGTGTTATACAGTGACAGACCTGTCCCCACAAGTACTGTACCCAAGTGTTATACAGTCACAGACCTGTCCCCACCAGTACTGTACCCCAGTGTTATACAGTGACAGACCAATCCACACCAGTACTGTACCCCAGTGTTATACAGTGACAGACCTGTCCCCACCAGTACTGTACCCCAGTGTTATACAGTGACAGACCCGTCCCCACCAGTACTCTACCCCAGTGTTATACAGTGACAGACCCGTCCCCAACAGTACTGTACCCCAGTGTTATACAGTGACAGACCCGTCCCCACCAGTACTCTACCCCAGTGTTATACAGTGACAGACCCGTCCCCAACAGTACCATACCCCAGTGTGATACATTGACAGACCTGTCCCCACCCGTACTGTCCCCCAGTGTTATACAGTGACAGGCCCGTCCCCACGCGTACTGTACCGCAGTGTTATACAGTGACAGACCCGTCCCCAGCAGTCCTGTACCCCAGTGTTTTACAGTGACAGGCATGTCCCCACCAGTACTGTACCACAGTGTTATACAGTGACAGACCAGTCCACACCAGTACCGTACCCCAGTGTTATACACTGACAGGCCCATCCCCACCAGTACTGTACCCCAGTGTTATACAGCGACAGACCAGCCCCCACCAGTACTGTACCCCATTGTTATGCAGTGCAGACCCGTCCCCACCAGTACTGTACTCCAGTGTTATACAGTGACAAAACTGTCCCCATCAGTACTGTACCCCAGTGTTATACAGTGTCAGGCACGTCCCCACCCGTACTGTATCCCAGTGTTATAGAGAGACAGTGCAGACCCGTCCCCACCAGTACTATACCCCAGTGTTATACAGTGACAGACCCGTCCCCACCAGTACTGTATCCCAGTGTTATACAGTGACAGACCTGTCCCCACAAGTACTGTACCCAAGTGTTATACAGTCACAGACCTGTCCCCACCAGTACTGTTCCCAAGTGTTATACAGTCACAGACCCATCCACACCAGTACTGTACCCCAGTGTTATACAGTGACAGACCTGTCCCCACCAGTACTGTACCCCAGTGTTATACAGTGACAGACCCGTCCCCACCAGTACTGTACCCCAGTGTTATACAGTGACAGACCCGTCCCCAACAGTACCATACCCCAGTGTGATACATTGACAGACCTGTCCCCACCCGTACTGTCCCCCAGTGTTATACAGTAACAGACCTGTCCCCACCCGTACTGTCCCCCAGTGTTATACAGTGACAGGCCCGTCCCCACGCGTGCTGTACCGCAGTGTTATACAGTGACAGACCCGTCCCCAGCAGTCCTGTACCCCAGTGTTTTACAGTGACAGGCATGTCCCCACCAGTACTGTACCACAGTGTTATACAGTGACAGACCAGTCCACACCAGTACCGTACCCCAGTGTTATACACTGACAGACCCATCCCCACCAGTACTGTACCCCAGTGTTATACAGCGACAGACCAGCCCCCACCATTACTGTACCCCATTGTTATGCAGTGCAGACCTGTCCCCACCAGTACTGTACTCCAGTGTTATACAGTGACAAAACTGTCCCCATCAGTACTGTACCCCAGTGTTATACAGTGTCAGGCACGTCCCCACCAGTACTGTATCCCAGTGTTATAGAGAGACAGTGCAGACCCGTCCCCACCAGTACTATACCCCAGTGTTATACAGTGACAGACTCGTCCCCAACAGTACTGTATCCCAGTGTTATACAGTGACAGACCTGTCCCCACAAGTACTGTACCCAAGTGTTATACAGTCACAGACCTGTCCCCACCAGTACTGCAACCCAGTGTTAAACAATGACAGAACCGTCCCCACCAGTACTGTACCCCAGTGTTATACAGTGACAGACCCGTCCCCACCAGCACCATACCCCAGTGTTATACAGTGAAAGACCTGTCCCCACCAGTACTGTACCCCAGTGTTTTACAGTGACAGACCCATCCACACCAGTACTGTACCCCAGTGTTATACAGTGACAGACCTGTCCCCACCAGTACTGTACCCCAGTGTTGTACAGTGACAGACCCGTCCCCACCAGTACTGTACCCCAGTGTTATACAGTGACAGACCCGTCGCCACCAGTACCATACCCCAGTGTTATACATTGACAGACCTGTCCACACCCGTACTGTCCCCCAGTGTTATACAGTGACAGGCCTGTCCCCACGCGTACTGAACCCCAGTGTTATACAGTGACAGACCCGTCCCCACCCGTACTGTCCCCCAGTGTTTTACAGTGACAGGCCCGTCCCCAGCAGTGCTGTACCCCAGTGTTATACAGAAACAGACCTGTCCTCACCAGTACTGCACCTCAGTGTTATACACTGACAGACCCATCCCCTCCAGTACTGTACCCCAGTGTTATACAGCGACAGACCAGCCCCCACCATTACTGTACCCCATTGTTATACAGTGTCAGACCCGTCCGCACCAGTACTGTATCCCAGTGTTACACAGTGCAGACCCGTCCCGACCAGTACTGTACCCAGGTGGATACAGTGACAGACCAGTCACCACCAGTACTGTATCCCAGTGTTATACAGTGACAGAGCCGTCCCCACCAGTACTGAATGACAGTGTTACACAGTGCAGACCCGTCCCCACCAGTACTGTACCCCAGTGTTATACAGTGACAGACCCATCCCCACCAGTACTGAACCCCAGTTTTTTACAGTGACAGACCCATCCCCACCAGTATTGTATCCCAGTATTATAGAGAGACAGACCCCTCCCCACCAGTACTGTACCCCAGTGTTATACACTGACAGACCCGTCCCCACCAGTACTGTACCCCAGTGTTATACAGTGCAGACCCGTCCCCACCAGTACTGTACTCCAGTGTTATACAGTGACAAAACTGTCCCCATCAGTACTGTACCCCAGTGTTATACAGTGCAGGCACGTCCCCACCAGTACTGTATCCCAGTGTTATAGAGAGACAGTGCAGACCCGTCCCCACCAGTACTATACCCCAGTGTTATACAGTGACAGACTCGTCCCCAACAGTACTGTATCCAAAGTCTTATAAAGTGACAGACCTGTCCCCACCAGTACTGTACCCCAGTGTTATACAATGACAGAACCGTCCCCACCAGTACTGTACCCCAGTGTTATAAAGTGACAGACCTGTCCACACAAGTACTGTACCCAAGTGTTATACATTCACAGACCCGTCCCCACCAGTACTGTACCCCAGTGTTATACAATGACAGAACCGTCCCCACCAGTACTGTACCCCAGTGTTATACAGTGACAGACCCGTCCCCACCAGTACTGCACCCCAGTGTTATACAATGACAGAACCGTCCCCACCAGTACTGTACCCCAGTGTTATACAGTGACAGACCCGTCCCCACCAGGACCATACCCCAGTGTTATACAGTGAAAGACCTGTCCCCACCAGTACTGCACCCCAGTGTTTTACAGTGACAGACCCATCCACACCAGTACTGTACCCCAGTGTTATACAGTGACAGACCTGTCCCCACCAGTACTGTACCCCAGTGTTGTACAGTGACAGACCCGTCCCCACCAGTACTGTACCCCAGTGTTATACAGTGACAGACGCGTCCCCACCAGTACCGTACCCCAGTGTTATACATTGACAGACCTGTCCACACCCGTACTGTCCCCCAGTGTTATACAGTGACAGGCCCGTCCCCACGCGTACTGAACACCAGTGTTATACAGTGACAGACCCGTCCCCACCAGTACTGTACCCCAGTGTTATACAGCGACAGACCAGCCCCCACCATTACTGTACCCCATTGTTATACAGTGCAGACCCGTCCCCACCACTACTGTACCCCAGTGTCATACAGTGACAAACCTGTCCCCATCAGTATTGTACCCCAGTGTTATACAGTGTCAGACACATCCCCACCAGTACTGTATCCCAGTGTTATAGAGAGACAGTGCAGACCCTTCCCCACCAGTACTATACCCCAGTATTATACAGTGACAGACCCGTCCCCACCAGTACTGTATCCCAGTGTTATACAGTGACAGACCTGTCCCCACAAGTACTGTACCCAAGTGTTATACAATCACAGACCTGTCCCCTCCAGTACTGTACCCCAGTGTTATACAGTGACAGACCCATCCACACCAGTACTGTACCCCAGTGTTATACAGTGACAGACCTGTCCCCACCAGTACTGTACCCCAGTGTTATACAGTGAGAGACCCGTCCCCACCAGTACTATACCCCAGTGTTATACAGTGACAGACCTGTCCCCACCAGTACTGTACCCCAGTGTTATACAGTGACAGACCCGTCCCCAACAGTACCATACCCCAGTGTGATACATTGACAGACCTGTCCCCACCCGTACTGTCCCCCAGTGTTATACAGTGACAGGCCCGTCCCCACGCGTACTGTACCGCAGTGTTATATAGTGACAGACCCGTCCCCAGCAGTCCTGTACCCCAGTGTTTTACAGTGACAGGCATGTCCCCACCAGTACAGTACCACAGTGTTATACAGTGACAGACCAGTCCACACCAGTACCGTACCCCAGTGTTATACACTGACAGACCCATCCCCACCAGTACTGTACCCCAGTGTTATACAGCGACAGACCAGCCCCCACCAGTACTGTACCCCATTGTAATGCAGTGCAGACCCGTCCCCACCAGTACTGTACTCCAGTGTTATACAGTGACAAAACTGTCCCCATCAGTACTGTACCCCAGTGTTATACAGTGTCAGGCACGTCCCCACCAGTACTGTATCCCAGTGTTATAGAGAGACAGTGCAGACCCGTCCCCACCAGTACTATACCCCAGTGTTATACAGTGACAGGCCCGTCCCCAGCAGTCCTGTACCCCAGTGTTATACAGTGACAGACCCATCCTCACCAGTACTGTACCACAGTGTTATACAGTGACAGACCTGTCCTCACCAGTACTGCACCTCAGTGTGATAGTGACAAACCTGTGCCCACCAGTACTGTACCCCAGTGTTATACAGTGACAGACCCGTCCCCACCAGTACTGTACCCCAGTGTTATACAGTGACGGACCTGACCCCACCAGTACCGTACCCCAGTGTTATAGTGACAGACCAGTCCCCACCAGTACTGAATCCCAGTGTTATACAGTGACAGACCCGTCCGCACCAGTACTGTACCCCAGTGTTACACAGTGCAGACCCGTCCCGACCAGTACTGTACCCCGGTGGATACAGTGACAGACCAGTCCCCACCAGTACTGTATCCCAGTGTTATACAGTGACAGACCCGTCCCCACCAGTACTGAATGACAGTGTTACACAGTGCAGACCCGTCCCCACCCAGTACTGTACCCCAGTGTTATACAGTGACAGACCCATCCCCACCAGTACTGTACCCCAGTTTTATACAGTGACAGACCCATCCCCACCAGTATTGTATCCCAGTATTATAGAGAGACAGACCCCTCCCCACCAGCACTGTACCCCAGTGTTATACAGTGACAGACCCCTCCCCACCAGTACTGTACCCCAGTGTTATACAGTGACAGACCCGTCCCCACCAGTACCGTACCCCAGTGTTACACAGTGCAGACCCGTCCCCACCAGTACTGTACCACAGTGTTATACAGTGACAGACCCGTCCCCACCAGTACCGTACCCCAGTGTTAATCAGTGACAGACCCGTCCCCACCAGTAATGCACCCCATTGTTATACAGTGCAAACCCGTCCCCACCAGTACTGTACCCCAGTGTTATACAGTGACAAACCTGTCCCCATCAGTACTGTACCCCAGTGTTATACAGTGACAGACATGTCCCCACCAGTACTGCACCTCAGTGTGATAGTGACAAACCTGTGCCCACAAGTACTGTACCACAGTGTTATACAGTGACAGACCAGTCCCCACCAGTCCTGAACCCCAGTGTTATACAGTGACAGACCCGTCTCCACCAGTACTGTACCCAGTGTTATACAGTGACAGACCCGTCTCCACCAGCACTGTACCACAGTGTTATACAGTGACAGACCCGTCTCCAACAGAACTGTACCCCAGTGTTATACAGTGACAGACGAATCCCCACCAGTACTGTACCCCAGTGTTATACAGTGACAGACCTGTCCCCACCAGTACTGTACCCCAGTGATATACAGTGACAGACCCGTCCCCACCAGTACTGAAACCCAGTGTTATACAGCGACAGACCCGTCCCCACCAGTACTGTATCCCAGTGTTACAGAGAGACTGACCCGTCCCCACCAGTACTGTACCCCAGTGTTATACAGTGACAGACCCGTCCCCACCAGTACCGTACCCCATTGTTACACAGTGCAGACCTGTCCCCACCAGTACTGTACCTCAGTGTTATACAGTGACAGACCCGTCCCCACCAGTACTGTACCCCAGTGTTATACAGCGACAGACCAGCCCCCACCATTACTGTACCTCATTGTTATACAGTGCAGACCCGTCCCCACCAGTACTGTACCCCAGTGTCATACAGTGACAAACCTGTCCCTATCAGTACTGTACCCCAGTGTTATACAGTGTCAGACACATCCCCACCAGTACTGTATCCCAGTGTTATAGAGAGACAGTGCAGACCCTTCCCCACCAGTACTATACCCCAGTGTTATACAGTGACAGACGCATCCCCACCAGTACTGTATCCCAGTGTTATACAGTGACAGACCTGTCCCCACAAGTACTGTACCCAAGTGTTATACAGTCAAAGACCTGTCCTCACTAGTACTGCACCCCAGTGTTATACAAACAAAGAACCGTCCCCACCAGTACTGTATCCCAGTGTTATAGAGAGACAGACCCGTCCCCACCAGTACTGTACCACAGTGTTATACAGTGACAGACCAGTCCCCACCAGTACCGTACCCCAGTGTTATACAGTGACAGCCCTGTCCCCACCAGTACTGTACCCCAGTGTTTTATTGACAGACCCATCCACACCAGTACTGTACCCCAGTGTTATACAGTGACAGACATGTCCCCACCAGTACTGTACCCCAGTGTTATACAGTGACAGACCCGTCCACACCAGTACTGTACCCCAGTGTTATACAGTGACAGACCCGTCCCCAACAGTACCATACCCCAGTGTGATACATTGACAGACCTGTCCCCACCCGTACTGTCCCCTAGTGTTATACAGTGACAGGCCCGTCCCCACGCGTACTGTACCGCAGTGTTATACAGTGACAGACCCGTCCCCAGCAGTCCTGTACCCCAGTGTTTAACAGTGACAGGCATGTCCCCACCAGTACAGTACCACAGTGTTATACAGTGACAGACCAGTCCACACCAGTACCGTACCCCAGTGTTATACACTGACAGACCCATCCCCACCAGTACTGTACCCCAGTGTTATACAGCGACAGACCAGCCCCCACCAGTACTGTACCCCATTGTTATGCAGTGCAGACCCGTCCCCACCAGTACTGTACTCCAGTGTTATACAGTGACAAAACTGTCCCCATCAGTACTGTACCCCAGTGTTATACAGTGTCAGGCACGTCCCCACCCGTACTGTATCCCAGTGTTATAGAGAGACAGTGCAGACCCGTCCCCACCAGTACTATACCCCAGTGTTATACAGTGACAGACCCGTCCCCACCAGTACTGTATCCCAGTGTTATACAGTGACAGACCTGTCCCCACAAGTACTGTACCCAAGTGTTATACAGTCACAGACCTGTCCCCACCAGTACTGTACCCCAGTGTTATACAGTGACAGACCAATCCACACCAGTACTGTACCCCAGTGTTATACAGTGACAGACCTGTCCCCACCAGTACTGTACCCCAGTGTTATACAGTGACAGACCCGTCCCCACCAGTACTCTACCCCAGTGTTATACAGTGACAGACCCGTCCCCAACAGTACTGTACCCCAGTGTTATACAGTGACAGACCCGTCCCCACCAGTACTCTACCCCAGTGTTATACAGTGACAGACCCGTCCCCAACAGTACCATACCCCAGTGTGATACATTGACAGACCTGTCCCCACCCGTACTGTCCCCCAGTGTTATACAGTGACAGGCCCGTCCCCACGCGTACTGTACCGCAGTGTTATACAGTGACAGACCCGTCCCCAGCAGTCCTGTACCCCAGTGTTTTACAGTGACAGGCATGTCCCCACCAGTACTGTACCACAGTGTTATACAGTGACAGACCAGTCCACACCAGTACCGTACCCCAGTGTTATACACTGACAGGCCCATCCCCACCAGTACTGTACCCCAGTGTTATACAGCGACAGACCAGCCCCCACCAGTACTGTACCCCATTGTTATGCAGTGCAGACCCGTCCCCACCAGTACTGTACTCCAGTGTTATACAGTGACAAAACTGTCCCCATCAGTACTGTACCCCAGTGTTATACAGTGTCAGGCACGTCCCCACCCGTACTGTATCCCAGTGTTATAGAGAGACAGTGCAGACCCGTCCCCACCAGTACTATACCCCAGTGTTATACAGTGACAGACCCGTCCCCACCAGTACTGTATCCCAGTGTTATACAGTGACAGACCTGTCCCCACAAGTACTGTACCCAAGTGTTATACAGTCACAGACCTGTCCCCACCAGTACTGTTCCCAAGTGTTATACAGTCACAGACCCATCCACACCAGTACTGTACCCCAGTGTTATACAGTGACAGACCTGTCCCCACCAGTACTGTACCCCAGTGTTATACAGTGACAGACCCGTCCCCACCAGTACTGTACCCCAGTGTTATACAGTGACAGACCCGTCCCCAACAGTACCATACCCCAGTGTGATACATTGACAGACCTGTCCCCACCCGTACTGTCCCCCAGTGTTATACAGTAACAGACCTGTCCCCACCCGTACTGTCCCCCAGTGTTATACAGTGACAGGCCCGTCCCCACGCGTGCTGTACCGCAGTGTTATACAGTGACAGACCCGTCCCCAGCAGTCCTGTACCCCAGTGTTTTACAGTGACAGGCATGTCCCCACCAGTACTGTACCACAGTGTTATACAGTGACAGACCAGTCCACACCAGTACCGTACCCCAGTGTTATACACTGACAGACCCATCCCCACCAGTACTGTACCCCAGTGTTATACAGCGACAGACCAGCCCCCACCATTACTGTACCCCATTGTTATGCAGTGCAGACCTGTCCCCACCAGTACTGTACTCCAGTGTTATACAGTGACAAAACTGTCCCCATCAGTACTGTACCCCAGTGTTATACAGTGTCAGGCACGTCCCCACCAGTACTGTATCCCAGTGTTATAGAGAGACAGTGCAGACCCGTCCCCACCAGTACTATACCCCAGTGTTATACAGTGACAGACTCGTCCCCAACAGTACTGTATCCCAGTGTTATACAGTGACAGACCTGTCCCCACAAGTACTGTACCCAAGTGTTATACAGTCACAGACCTGTCCCCACCAGTACTGCAACCCAGTGTTAAACAATGACAGAACCGTCCCCACCAGTACTGTACCCCAGTGTTATACAGTGACAGACCCGTCCCCACCAGCACCATACCCCAGTGTTATACAGTGAAAGACCTGTCCCCACCAGTACTGTACCCCAGTGTTTTACAGTGACAGACCCATCCACACCAGTACTGTACCCCAGTGTTATACAGTGACAGACCTGTCCCCACCAGTACTGTACCCCAGTGTTGTACAGTGACAGACCCGTCCCCACCAGTACTGTACCCCAGTGTTATACAGTGACAGACCCGTCGCCACCAGTACCATACCCCAGTGTTATACATTGACAGACCTGTCCACACCCGTACTGTCCCCCAGTGTTATACAGTGACAGGCCTGTCCCCACGCGTACTGAACCCCAGTGTTATACAGTGACAGACCCGTCCCCACCCGTACTGTCCCCCAGTGTTTTACAGTGACAGGCCCGTCCCCAGCAGTGCTGTACCCCAGTGTTATACAGAAACAGACCTGTCCTCACCAGTACTGCACCTCAGTGTTATACACTGACAGACCCATCCCCTCCAGTACTGTACCCCAGTGTTATACAGCGACAGACCAGCCCCCACCATTACTGTACCCCATTGTTATACAGTGTCAGACCCGTCCGCACCAGTACTGTATCCCAGTGTTACACAGTGCAGACCCGTCCCGACCAGTACTGTACCCAGGTGGATACAGTGACAGACCAGTCACCACCAGTACTGTATCCCAGTGTTATACAGTGACAGAGCCGTCCCCACCAGTACTGAATGACAGTGTTACACAGTGCAGACCCGTCCCCACCAGTACTGTACCCCAGTGTTATACAGTGACAGACCCATCCCCACCAGTACTGAACCCCAGTTTTTTACAGTGACAGACCCATCCCCACCAGTATTGTATCCCAGTATTATAGAGAGACAGACCCCTCCCCACCAGTACTGTACCCCAGTGTTATACACTGACAGACCCGTCCCCACCAGTACTGTACCCCAGTGTTATACAGTGCAGACCCGTCCCCACCAGTACTGTACTCCAGTGTTATACAGTGACAAAACTGTCCCCATCAGTACTGTACCCCAGTGTTATACAGTGCAGGCACGTCCCCACCAGTACTGTATCCCAGTGTTATAGAGAGACAGTGCAGACCCGTCCCCACCAGTACTATACCCCAGTGTTATACAGTGACAGACTCGTCCCCAACAGTACTGTATCCAAAGTCTTATAAAGTGACAGACCTGTCCCCACCAGTACTGTACCCCAGTGTTATACAATGACAGAACCGTCCCCACCAGTACTGTACCCCAGTGTTATAAAGTGACAGACCTGTCCACACAAGTACTGTACCCAAGTGTTATACATTCACAGACCCGTCCCCACCAGTACTGTACCCCAGTGTTATACAATGACAGAACCGTCCCCACCAGTACTGTACCCCAGTGTTATACAGTGACAGACCCGTCCCCACCAGTACTGCACCCCAGTGTTATACAATGACAGAACCGTCCCCACCAGTACTGTACCCCAGTGTTATACAGTGACAGACCCGTCCCCACCAGGACCATACCCCAGTGTTATACAGTGAAAGACCTGTCCCCACCAGTACTGCACCCCAGTGTTTTACAGTGACAGACCCATCCACACCAGTACTGTACCCCAGTGTTATACAGTGACAGACCTGTCCCCACCAGTACTGTACCCCAGTGTTGTACAGTGACAGACCCGTCCCCACCAGTACTGTACCCCAGTGTTATACAGTGACAGACGCGTCCCCACCAGTACCGTACCCCAGTGTTATACATTGACAGACCTGTCCACACCCGTACTGTCCCCCAGTGTTATACAGTGACAGGCCCGTCCCCACGCGTACTGAACACCAGTGTTATACAGTGACAGACCCGTCCCCACCAGTACTGTACCCCAGTGTTATACAGCGACAGACCAGCCCCCACCATTACTGTACCCCATTGTTATACAGTGCAGACCCGTCCCCACCACTACTGTACCCCAGTGTCATACAGTGACAAACCTGTCCCCATCAGTATTGTACCCCAGTGTTATACAGTGTCAGACACATCCCCACCAGTACTGTATCCCAGTGTTATAGAGAGACAGTGCAGACCCTTCCCCACCAGTACTATACCCCAGTATTATACAGTGACAGACCCGTCCCCACCAGTACTGTATCCCAGTGTTATACAGTGACAGACCTGTCCCCACAAGTACTGTACCCAAGTGTTATACAATCACAGACCTGTCCCCTCCAGTACTGTACCCCAGTGTTATACAGTGACAGACCCATCCACACCAGTACTGTACCCCAGTGTTATACAGTGACAGACCTGTCCCCACCAGTACTGTACCCCAGTGTTATACAGTGAGAGACCCGTCCCCACCAGTACTATACCCCAGTGTTATACAGTGACAGACCTGTCCCCACCAGTACTGTACCCCAGTGTTATACAGTGACAGACCCGTCCCCAACAGTACCATACCCCAGTGTGATACATTGACAGACCTGTCCCCACCCGTACTGTCCCCCAGTGTTATACAGTGACAGGCCCGTCCCCACGCGTACTGTACCGCAGTGTTATATAGTGACAGACCCGTCCCCAGCAGTCCTGTACCCCAGTGTTTTACAGTGACAGGCATGTCCCCACCAGTACAGTACCACAGTGTTATACAGTGACAGACCAGTCCACACCAGTACCGTACCCCAGTGTTATACACTGACAGACCCATCCCCACCAGTACTGTACCCCAGTGTTATACAGCGACAGACCAGCCCCCACCAGTACTGTACCCCATTGTAATGCAGTGCAGACCCGTCCCCACCAGTACTGTACTCCAGTGTTATACAGTGACAAAACTGTCCCCATCAGTACTGTACCCCAGTGTTATACAGTGTCAGGCACGTCCCCACCAGTACTGTATCCCAGTGTTATAGAGAGACAGTGCAGACCCGTCCCCACCAGTACTATACCCCAGTGTTATACAGTGACAGGCCCGTCCCCAGCAGTCCTGTACCCCAGTGTTATACAGTGACAGACCCATCCTCACCAGTACTGTACCACAGTGTTATACAGTGACAGACCTGTCCTCACCAGTACTGCACCTCAGTGTGATAGTGACAAACCTGTGCCCACCAGTACTGTACCCCAGTGTTATACAGTGACAGACCCGTCCCCACCAGTACTGTACCCCAGTGTTATACAGTGACGGACCTGACCCCACCAGTACCGTACCCCAGTGTTATAGTGACAGACCAGTCCCCACCAGTACTGAATCCCAGTGTTATACAGTGACAGACCCGTCCGCACCAGTACTGTACCCCAGTGTTACACAGTGCAGACCCGTCCCGACCAGTACTGTACCCCGGTGGATACAGTGACAGACCAGTCCCCACCAGTACTGTATCCCAGTGTTATACAGTGACAGACCCGTCCCCACCAGTACTGAATGACAGTGTTACACAGTGCAGACCCGTCCCCACCCAGTACTGTACCCCAGTGTTATACAGTGACAGACCCATCCCCACCAGTACTGTACCCCAGTTTTATACAGTGACAGACCCATCCCCACCAGTATTGTATCCCAGTATTATAGAGAGACAGACCCCTCCCCACCAGCACTGTACCCCAGTGTTATACAGTGACAGACCCCTCCCCACCAGTACTGTACCCCAGTGTTGTACAGTGACAGACCCGTCCCCACCAGTACTGTACCCCAGTGTTATACAGTGACAGACCTGTCCCCACCAGTACTGTACCCCAGTGTTGTACAGTGACAGACCCGTCCCCACCAGTACTGTACCCCAGTGTTATACAGTGACAGACCCGTCCCCACCAGTACCATACCCCAGTGATATACATTGACAGACCTGTCCACACCCGTACTGTCCCCCAGTGTTATACAGTGACAGGCCCGTCCCCACGCGTACTGAACCCCAGTGTTATACAGTGACAGACCCGTCCCCACCCGTACTGTCCCCCAGTGTTATACAGTGACAGGCCCGTCCCCAGCAGTCCTGTGCCCCAGTGTTATACAGTGACAGACCCATCCCCACCAGTACTGTACCACAGTGTTATACAGTGACAGACCTGTCCTCACCAGTACTGCACCTCAGTGTGATAGTGACAAACCTGTGCCCACCAGTACTGTACCCCAGTGTTATACAGTGACAGACCCGTCCCCACCAGTACTGTATCCCAGTGTTATACAGTGACAGACCCGTCCCCACCAGTACTGAATGACAGTGTTACACAGTGCAGACCCGTCCCCACCAGTACTGTACCCCAGTGTCACACAGTGCAGACCCGTCCCCACCAGTACTGTACCCCAGTGTTATACAGTGACAGACCCATCCCCACCAGTACTGTACCCCAGTTTTATACAGTGACAGACCCATTCCCACCAGTATTGTATCCCAGTTTTATAGCGAGACAGACCCCTCCCCACCAGTACTGTACCCCAGTGTTATACAGTGACAGACCCCTCCCCACCAGTACTGTACCCCAGTGTTATACAGTGACAGACCCGTCCCCACCAGTACCGTACCCCAGTGTTACACAGTACAGACCCGTCCCCACCAGTACTGTACCACAGTGTTATACAGTGACAGACCCGTCCGCACCAGTACCGTACTCCAGTGTTAATCAGTGACAGACCCGACCCCACCAGTAATGCACCCCATTGTTATACAGTGCAAACCCGTCCCCACCAGTACTGTACCCCAGTGTTATACAGTGACAAACCTGTCCCCATCAGTACTGTACCCCAGTGTTATACAGTGACAGACCCATCCCCACCAGTACTGTACCCCCGTGTTATACAGTGACAGACCATTCCCCACCAGTACTGTACCCCAGTGTTAAACAGTGACAGACCCGTCTCCACCAGTACTGTGCCCCAGTGTTATACAGTGACAGACCCGTCTCCACCAGTACTGCACCCAGTGTTATACAGTGACAGACCCATCTCCACCAGTACTGTACCCGAGTTCTGTACAGTGACAGACCCGTCTCCACCAGTACTGTACCCCAGTATTATACCGTAACAGACCCGTCCCCACCAGTACTGTACCCCCGTGTTATACAGTGACAGACCATTCCCCACCAGTACTGTACCCCAGTGTTATAGTGACAGAACCGTCTCCACCATTACTGTACCCCAGTGTTATACAGTGACAGGCCCGTCTCCACCAGTACAGTACACAGTGTTATACAGTGACAGACCCATCTCCACCAGTACTGTACCCCAGTGTTATACAGTGACAGACCCATCCACACCAGTACTGTACCCCAGTGTTATATAATGACAGTGCCGTCCCCACCAGTACTGTATCCCAGTGTTATACAGTGACAGACCTGTCCCCACCAGTAGCGTACCCCAATGTTATACAGTGACAGACCCGTCCCAACCAGTACTGTACCCCAGTGTTATACAGCGACAGACCCGTCCCCACCAGTACTGTACCCCAGTGGTTATACAGTGACAGACCCGTCCCCACTAGTACTGTACCCCAGTGTTATACAGTGACAGACCCGTCCTAACCAGTACTGTACCCCCGTGTTATACAGTGACAGTCCATTCCCCACCAGTACTGTACCCCAGTGTTATACAGTGACAGACCCGTCTCCACCAGCACTGTACCCCAGTGTTATAGAGTGACAGACCCGTCCCCACCAGTACTGTACCACAATGTTATACAGTGACAGACCATTCCCCACCAGTACTGTACCCCAGTGTTATACAGTGACAGACCAGTCTCCACCAGTACTGTACCCCAGTGTTATACAGTGACAGACCCGTCTCCACTAGGACTGTACGCAGTGTTATACAGTGACAGACCCGTCTCCACCAGTACTGTACCCCAGTGTTATACAGAGACAGACCCGTCTCCACCAGTACTGTACCCCAGTGTTATACAGTGACAGACGCATCCCCACCAGTACTGTACCTCAGTGTTATAGAGTGACAGACCTGTCCCCACCAATAATATACCCCAGTGTTATACAGTGACAGACCAGTCCCCACCAGTACTGTACCCCAGTGTTATACAGTGACAGACCCGTCCCCACCAGTACCGTACCCCAGTGTTATGCAGTGACAGACCCGTCCCCACCAGTACTGTATCCCAGTGTTATACAGTGACAGACCCGTCCCCACCAGTACTGTACCCCAGTGTAATACAGTGCAGACCCGTCCCCACCAGTACTGTATCCCAGTGTTATACAGTGACAGACCCGTCCCACCAGTACTGTATCCCAGTGTTATAGAGAGACAGACCCGTCCCCACCAGTACTGTACTCCAGTGTTATACAGTGACAGACCCGTCCCCACCAGTACTGTACCCCAGTGTTATACACTGACAGACCCGTCCCTACCAGAACTGTACCCCTGTGTTATACAGTGACAGACCTGTCCCCACCAGTACCGTACCCCAGTGTTATACAGTGACAGACCTGTCCCAACCAGTACTGTATCCCGGTGTTATACAGCGACAGACCAGTCCCCACCAGCACTGTACCCCAGTGTTATACAGTGACAGACCGGTCCCCACCAGTTCTGTATCCCAGTGTTATACAGTGACAGACGTGTCCCCACCAGTACTGAACCCAAGAGTTATACAGTCACAGACCTGTCCCCACCAGTACTGAACCCAAGAGTTATACAGTCACAGACCTGTCCCCACCAGTACTGTCCCCCAGTGTTATACAGTGACAGGCCCGTCCCCACGCGTACTGTACCCCAGTGTTATACAGTGACAGACCCCTCCCAACCAGTACCGTACCCCAGTGCTATACATTGACAGACCTGTCCCCACCCGTACTGTCCCCCAGTGTTATACAGTGACAGGCCCGTCCCCACGCGTACTGTACCGCAGTGTTATACAGTGACAGACCCGTCCCCAGCAGTCCTGTACCCCAGTGTTATATAGTGACAGACCCCTCCCCACCAGTACTGTACCCCCGTGTTATGCAGTGACAGACCCGTCCCCACCAGTACTGTTCCCCCGTGTTATATAGCGACAGACCATTCCCCACCAGTACTGTACCCCAGTGTTATACAGTGACAGACCCGTCTCCGCCAGTACTGTACCCAAGTGTTATACAGTGACAGACCCGTACGCACCAGTACTGTCCCCCAGTGTTATACAGTGACAGGCCCGTCCCCACCAGTACGGCACCCCAGTGTTATACCGTATCAGACCCGTCCCCACCAGTACTGTAACCCCGTGTTATACAGTGACAGACCATTCCCCACCAGTACTATACCCAGTGTTATACAGTGACAGACCTGTCCCCACCAGTACTGTACCCCAGTGTTATACAGTGACAGACCCGTCCCCTCCAGTACAGTACCCCAGTGTTATACAGTGACAGACCCGTCCCCACCAGTACTATACCCCAGTGTTAAACACTGACAGACCCGTCCCCACCAGTACTGTACCCCAGTGTTATACAGTGACAGACCCGTCCCCACCAGTACTGGACCCCAGTGTTATACTGACAGAACGGTCTCCACCAGTACTGTACCACAGTGTTATACAGTGACAGGCCCGTCTCCACCAGTACTGTACACAGTATTATACAGTGACAGACCCATCTCCACCAGTACTGTACCCCAGTGTTATACAGTGACAGACCAGTCTCCACCAGTACTGTACCCCAGTGTTATACAGTGACAGACCCATCCCCACCAGTACTGTACCCCAGTGTTATACAGTGACAGACCTGTCCCCACCAGTACTATACCCCAGTGTTATACAGTGACAGACCAGTCCCCACCTGTACTGTACCCCAGTGTTATACACTGACAGACCCGTCCCGACCAGTACTGTACCCCAGTGTTATACAGTGACAGACCTGTCCCCACCAGTACCGTACCCCAGCGTTATACAGTGACAGACCCGTCCCCACCAGTACTGTACCTCAGTGTTATACAGTGACAGACCCGTCCCCACCAGAACTGTACCCCAGTGTTACACAGTGCAGACCCGTCCCCAATAGTACTGTAACCCAGTGTTATACAGTGACAGACCTGTCCCCTGCAGTACTGTACCCAAGTGTTATACAGTCAAAGATCTGTCCCCACCAGTACTGTACGCCAGTGTTATACAGTGACAGACCTGTCCGCACCAGTACTGTATCCCAGGGTTATTGAGAGACAGAACCCTCCCCACCAGTACTGTACCCCAGTATTATACAGTGACAGACCCGTCCCCACCAGTACTGTACCCCAGTGTTGTACAGTGACAGACCTGTCCCCACCAGTACCGTACCCCAGTGTTATACAGTGACAGACCCGTCCCCACGAGTACTGTATCCCAGTGTCATACAGTGACAGACCAGTCCCCACCAGTACTGTACCCCAGTGTTACACAGTGCAGACCCGTCCCCACCAGTACGGAACCGCAGTGTTATACAGTGACAGACCCGTCCCCACCAGTACCGTATCCCAGTGTTATAGATAGACAGACCCGTCCACACCAGTACTGTACCCCAGTGTAATACAGTGACAGACCCATCCCCACCAGTACTGTACCCCAGTGTTATACAGTGACAGACCTGTCCCCAACAGTACTGTACCCCAGTGTTATACAGTGACAGACCCGTCCCCACCAGTACTGCACCCCAGTGTTAAACAGTGACAGACCCGTCTCCACCAGTACTGTACCCCAGTGTTATACAGTGACAGACCTGTCCCCACCAGTACCGAACCCCAGCGTTATACAGTGACAGACCCGTCCCCACCAGTACTGTACCCCAGTGTTATACAGTGACAGGCACGTCTCCACCAGTACTGTACACAGTATTATACAGTGACAGAACCCTCCCCACCAGTACTGTACCCCAGTATTATACAGTGACAGACCAGTCTCCACCAGTACTGTACCCCAGTGTTATACAGTGACAGACCCATCCCCACCAGTACTGTACCCCAGTGTTATACAGTGACAGACCTGTCCCCACCAGTACTATACCCCAGTGTTATACAGTGAGAGACCAGTCCCCACCTGTACTGTACCCCAGTGTTATACACTGACAGACCCGTCCCGACCAGTACTGTACTCCAGTGTTATACAGTGACAGACCTGTCCCCACCAGTACCGTGCCTCAGTGTTATACAGTGACAGACCCGTCCCCACCAGTACTGTATCCCAGTGTTATACAGTGACAAGCCCGTCCCCACCAGTACTGTACCACAGTGGTATACAGTGCAGACCCTTCCCCACCAGTACTGTACCCCAGTGTTTTACAGTGACAGACCCGTCCCCACCAGTACTGGACCCCAGTGTTATACTGACAGAACGGTCTCCACCAGTACTGTACCCCAGTGTTATACAGTGACAGGCCCGTCTCCACCAGTACTGTACACAGTATTATACAGTGACAGACCCGTCCCCACCAGTACTGTACCTCAGTGTTATACAGTGACAGACCCGTCCCCACCAGAACTGTACCCCAGTGTTACACAGTGCAGACCCGTCCCCAATAGTACTGTAACCCAGTGTTATACAGTGACAGACCTGTCCCCTGCAGTACTGTACCCAAGTGTTATACAGTCAAAGATCTGTCCCCACCAGTACTGTACGCCAGTGTTATACAGTGACAGACCTGTCCGCACCAGTACTGTATCCCAGGGTTATAGAGAGACAGAACCCTCCCCACCAGTACTGTACCCCAGTATTATACAGTGACAGACCCGTCCCCACCAGTACTGTACCCCAGTGTTGTACAGTGACAGACCTGTCCCCACCAGTACCGTACCCCAGTGTTATACAGTGACAGACCCGTCCCCACGAGTACTGTATCCCAGTGTCATACAGTGACAGACCAGTCCCCACCAGTACTGTACCCCAGTGTTACACAGTGCAGACCCGTCCCCACCAGTACGGAACCGCAGTGTTATACAGTGACAGACCCGTCCCCACCAGTACCGTATCCCAGTGTTATAGATAGACAGACCCGTCCACACCAGTACTGTACCCCAGTGTAATACAGTGACAGACCCATCCCCACCAGTACTGTACCCCAGTGTTATACAGTGACAGACCTGTCCCCAACAGTACTGTACCCCAGTGTTATACAGTGACAGACCCGTCCCCACCAGTACTGCACCCCAGTGTTAAACAGTGACAGACCCGTCTCCACCAGTACTGTACCCCAGTGTTATACAGTGACAGACCTGTCCCCACCAGTACCGTACCCCAGCGTTATACAGTGACAGACCTGTCCCCACCAGTACTGTACCCCAGTGTTATACAGTGACAGGCACGTCTCCACCAGTACTGTACACAGTATTATACAGTGACAGAACCCTCCCCACCAGTACTGTACCCCAGTATTATACAGTGACAGACCAGTCTCCACCAGTACTGTACCCCAGTGTTATACAGTGACAGACCCATCCCCACCAGTACTGTACCCCAGTGTTATACAGTGACAGACCTGTCCCCACCAGTACTATACCCCAGTGTTATACAGTGACAGACCAGTCCCCACCTGTACTGTACCCCAGTGTTATACACTGACAGACCCGTCCCGACCAGTACTGTACTCCAGTGTTATACAGTGACAGACCTGTCCCCACCAGTACCGTGCCTCAGTGTTATACAGTGACAGACCCGTCCCCACCAGTACTGTATCCCAGTGTTATACAGTGACAAGCCCGTCCCCACCAGTACTGTACCACAGTGGTATACAGTGCAGACCCTTCCCCACCAGTACTGTACCCCAGTGTTTTACAGTGACAGACCCGTCCCCACCAGTACTGGACCCCAGTGTTATACTGACAGAACGGTCTCCACCAGTACTGTACCCCAGTGTTATACAGTGACAGGCCCGTCTCCACCAGTACTGTACACAGTATTATACAGTGACAGACCATTCCCCACCAGTACTGTACCTCAGTGTTATACAGTGACAGACCCGTCTGCAACAGTACTGTACGCCAGTGTTATACAGTGACAGACCTGTCTCCAACAGTACTGTACCCAGTGTTATACAGTGACCGACGCGTCACCACCAGTACTGTACCCCAGTGTTATACAGTGACAGACCCGTCCCCACCAGTACTGTACCCCAGTGTTATACCGTAACAGACCCATCCCCACCAGTACTGTACCCCCATGTTATACAGTGACAGACCATTTCCCACCATTACTGTACCCCAGTGTTATACAGTGACAGACCCGTCTCCACCAGTACGGTACCCCAGTGTTATACAGTGACAGACCTGTCTCCACCAGTACTGTACCCAGTGTTATACAGTGACAGACCCGTCTCAACCAGTACTGTACCCCAGTGTTATACAATGACATACCCATCTCCACCTGTACTGTACCCCAGTGTTATACAGTGACAGACGCATCCCCACCAGTACTGTACCCCAGTGTTATACAGTGACAGACCTGTCCCCACCAGTACTATACCCCAGTGTTATACAGTGACAGACCTGTCCCCACCAGTACTGTGCCCCAGAGTTATACAGTGACAGACCCGTCCCCACCAGTACAGTACCCCAGTGTTACACAGTGACAGACCTGTCCACACCAGTACCGTACCCCAGTGTTATACATTGACAGAACAGTCCACAACAGTACTGTATCCCAGTGTTATACAGTGACAGGCCCGTCCCCACCAGTACTGTACCCAAGTGTTACACAGTGCAGACCCGCCCCACCAGTATGGTACCCCAGTGTTATACAGTGACAGACCCGTCCCCACCAGTACTGTATCCCAGTGTTATACAGTGACAGACCAGTCCCCACAAGTACTGTACCCAAGTATTATTCAGTCAAAGACCTGTCCCCACCAGTACTGTACCCCAGTGTTATACAGTGACAGACACGACCCCACCAGTACTGTATCCCAGTGTTACAGAGAGACAGACCCGTCCCCACCAATACTGTACCCCAGTGTTATACAGTGACAGACCCGTCCCCACCAGTACTGTACCCCAGTGTTATACAGCGACAGACCTGTCCCCACCAGTACTGTACCCCCGTGTTATACAGTCACAGACCCTTCTCCACCAGTACTGTACCCCAGTGTTATACAGTGACAGACCCGTCTCCACCAGTACTGCACCCAGTGTTATACAGTGACAGACCCGTCTCCACCAGTACTGCACCCAGTGTTATACAGTGACAGACCCGTCCCCACCAGTACTGTACCCCCGTGTTATACAGTGACAGACCATTCCCCACCATTACTGTACCCCAGTGTTATAGTGACAGAACCGTCTCCACCAGTACTGTACCCCAGTGATATACAGTGACAGGCCCGTCTCCACCAGTACTGTACACAGTGTTATACAGTGACAGACCCATCTCCACCAGTACTGTACCCCAGTGTTATACAGTGACAGACCAGTCTCCACCAGTACTGTACCCCAGTGTTATACAGTGACAGACCCATCCCCACCAGTACTGTACCCCAGTGTTATACAGTGACAGCTCTGTCCCCACCAGTACTGTACCCCAGTGTTATACAGTGACAGACCAGTCTCCACCAGTACTGTACCCCAGTGTTATACAGTGACAGACCAGTCTCCACCAGTACTGTACCACAGTGTTATACAGTGACAGACCATTCTCCACCAGTACTGTACCCCAGTGTTATACAGTGACAGAACCGTCTCCCCCAGTACTGCACCCCAGTGTTATACAGTGACAGACCCTTCCCCACCAGTACTGTACCACAGCGTTACACAGTGACAGACCCTTCCCCACCAGTACTGTATCCCAGTGTTATACAGTGACAGACCCGTCCCTACCAGTACTGTACCCCAGTGTTACACAGTGACAGACCCGTCCCCACCAGTACTGTATCCCAGTGTTATACAATGACAGACCCGTCCCTACCAGTACTGTACGCCAGTGTTATACAGTGACAGACCCGTCCCCACCAGTACTGTACCCCAGTGTTACACAGTGACAGACCCGTCCCCACAAGTACTGTACTCCAGTGTTATGCAGTGACAGACCCGTCCCGACCAGTACTGTACCCATGTTATACAGTGAAAGACCTGTCCCCACCAGTACTGAACCCCAGTGTTATACACTGACAGACCCGTCCCCACCAGTACTGTACGCCAGTGTTATACAGTGACAGACCTGTCCCCACCAGTACCGTAACCCAGTGTTATACAGTGACAGACCCGTCCCCACCAGTACTGTACCCCAGTGTTATACAGTGACAGACCTGTCCCCACCAGTACCGTGCCCCAGTGTTATACAGTGACAGACCCATCTCCACCAGTACTGTACCTCAGGTGTTATACAGTGACAGACCTGTCCCCACCAGTACCGTACCCCAGTGTTATACAGTGGCAGACCCGTCCCCACCAGTACTGTACCCCAGCGTTATACCGTAACAGACCCGTCCCCACCAGTACTGTACCCCCGTGTTATACAGTGACAGACCATTCCCCACCAGTACTGTACCTCAGTGTTATACAGTGACAGACCCGTCTCCAACAGTACTGTACCCCAGTGTTATACAGTGACAGACCTGTCTCCAACAGTACTGTACCGAGTCTTATACAGTGACAGACGCGTCTCCACCAGTACTGTACCCCAGTGTTATACAGTGACAGACCCGTCCCCACCAGTACTGTACCCCAGTGTTATACCGTAACAGACCCATCCCCACCAGTACTGTACCCCCGTGTTATACAGTGACAGACCATTTCCCACCATTACTGTACCCCAGTGTTATACAGTGACAGACCCGTCTCCACCAGTACTGTACCCCAGTGTTATACAGTGACAGACCTGTCTCCACCAGTACTGTACCCAGTGTTATACAGTGACAGACCCGTCTCAACCAGTACTGTACCCCAGTGTTATACAGTGACATACCCGTCTCCACCTGTACTGTACCCCAGTGTTATACAGTGACAGACGCATCCCCACCAGTACTGTACCCCAGTGTTATACAGTGACAGACCTGTCCCCACCAGTACTATACCCCAGTGTTATACAGTGACAGACCATTCCCCACCAGTACTGTACCTCAGTGTTATACAGTGACAGACCCGTCTCCAACAGTACTGTACCCCAGTGTTATACAGTGACAGACCTGTCTCCACCAGTACTGTACCCAGTGTTATACAGTGACAGACCCGTCTCAACCAGTACTGTACCCCAGTGTTATACAGTGACATACCCGTCTCCACCTGTACTGTACCCCAGTGTTATACAGTGACAGACGCATCCCCACCAGTACTGTACCCCAGTGTTATACAGTGACAGACCTGTCCCCACCAGTACTATACCCCAGTGTTATACAGTGACAGACCTGTCCCCACCAGTACTGTGCACCAGAGTTATACAGTGACAGACCCGTCCCCACCAGTACAGTACCCCAGTGTTACACAGTGACAGACCTGTCCACACCAGTACCGTACCCCAGTGTTATACATTGACAGAACAGTCCACAACAGTACTGTATCACAGTGTTATACAGTGACAGGCCCGTCCCCACCAGTACTGTACCCAAGTGTTACACAGTGCAGACCCGCCCCACCAGTACGGTACCCCAGTGTTATACAGTGACAGACCCGTCCCCACCAGTACTGTATCCCAGTGTTATACAGTGACAGACCAGTCCCCACAAGTACTGTACCCAAGTATTATTCAGTCAAAGACCTGTCCCCACCAGTACTGTACCCCAGTGTTATACAGTGACAGACACGACCCCACCAGTACTGTATGCCAGTGTTATAGAGAGACAGACCCGTCCCCACCAATACTGTACCCCAGTGTTATACAGTGACAGACCCGTCCCCACCAGTACTGTACCCCAGTGTTATACAGCGACAGACCTGTCCCCACCAGTACTGTACCCCCGTGTTATACAGTGACAGACCCGTCCCAACCAGTACTGTACCCCAGTGTTATACAGTGACAGACCCGTCTCCACCAGTACTGCACCCAGTGTTATACAGTGACAGACCCGTCTCCACCAGTACTGCACCCTGTGTTATACAGTGACAGACCCGTCCCCACCAGTACTGTACCCCCGTGTTATACAGTGACAGACCATTCCCCACCAGTACTGTACCCCAGTGTTATAGTGACAGAACCGTCTCCACCAGTACTGTACCCCAGTGATATACAGTGACAGGCCCGTCTCCACCAGTACTGTACACAGTGTTATACAGTGACAGACCCATCTCCACCAGTACTGTACCCCAGTGTTATACAGTGACAGACCAGTCTCCACCAGTACTGTACCCCAGTGTTATACAGTGACAGACCCATCCACACCAGTACTGTACCCCAGTGTTATACAGTGACAGATCTGTCCCCACCAGTACTGTACCCTAGTGTTATACAGTGACAGACCAGTCACCACCAGTACTGTACCCCAGTGTTATACAGTGACAGACCAGTCTCCACCAGTACTGTACCACAGTGTTATACAGTGACAGACCATTCTCCACCAGTACTGTACCCCAGTGTTATACAGTGACAGAACCGTCTCCCCCAGTACTGCACCCCAGTGTTATACAGTGACAGACCCTTCCCCACCAGTACTGTACCACAGCGTTACACAGTGACAGACCCTTCCCCACCAGTACTGTATCCCAGTGTTATACAGTGACAGACCCGTCCCTACCAGTACTGTACCCCAGTGTTACACAGTGACAGACCCGTCCCCACCAGTACTGTATCCCAGTGTTATACAATGACAGACCCGTCCCTACCAGTACTGTACGCCAGTGTTATACAGTGACAGACCCGTCCCCACCAGTACTGTACCCCAGTGTTACACAGTGACAGACCCGTCCCCACAAGTACTGTACTCCAGTGTTATGCAGTGACAGACCCGTCCCGACCAGTACTGTACCCATGTTATACAGTGAAAGACCTGTCCCCACCAGTACTGAACCCCAGTGTTATACACTGACAGACCCGTCCCCACCAGTACTGTACGCCAGTGTTATACAGTGACAGACCTGTCCCCACCAGTACCGTAACCCAGTGTTATACAGTGACAGACCCGTCCCCACCAGTACTGTACCCCAGTGTTATACAGTGACAGACCTGTCCCCACCAGTACCGTGCCCCAGTGTTATACAGTGACAGACCCATCTCCACCAGTACTGTACCTCAGGTGTTATACAGTGACAGACCTGTCCCCACCAGTACCGTACCCCAGTGTTATACAGTGGCAGACCCGTCCCCACCAGTACTGTACCCCAGCGTTATACCGTAACAGACCCGTCCCCACCAGTACTGTACCCCCGTGTTATACAGTGACAGACCATTCCCCACCAGTACTGTACCTCAGTGTTATACAGTGACAGACCCGTCTCCAACAGTACTGTACCCCAGTGTTATACAGTGACAGACCTGTCTCCAACAGTACTGTACCGAGTCTTATACAGTGACAGACGCGTCTCCACCAGTACTGTACCCCAGTGTTATACAGTGACAGACCCGTCCCCACCAGTACTGTACCCCAGTGTTATACCGTAACAGACCCATCCCCACCAGTACTGTACCCCCGTGTTATACAGTGACAGACCATTTCCCACCATTACTGTACCCCAGTGTTATACAGTGACAGACCCGTCTCCACCAGTACTGTACCCCAGTGTTATACAGTGACAGACCTGTCTCCACCAGTACTGTACCCAGTGTTATACAGTGACAGACCCGTCTCAACCAGTACTGTACCCCAGTGTTATACAGTGACATACCCGTCTCCACCTGTACTGTACCCCAGTGTTATACAGTGACAGACGCATCCCCACCAGTACTGTACCCCAGTGTTATACAGTGACAGACCTGTCCCCACCAGTACTATACCCCAGTGTTATACAGTGACAGACCATTCCCCACCAGTACTGTACCTCAGTGTTATACAGTGACAGACCCGTCTCCAACAGTACTGTACCCCAGTGTTATACAGTGACAGACCTGTCTCCACCAGTACTGTACCCAGTGTTATACAGTGACAGACCCGTCTCAACCAGTACTGTACCCCAGTGTTATACAGTGACATACCCGTCTCCACCTGTACTGTACCCCAGTGTTATACAGTGACAGACGCATCCCCACCAGTACTGTACCCCAGTGTTATACAGTGACAGACCTGTCCCCACCAGTACTATACCCCAGTGTTATACAGTGACAGACCTGTCCCCACCAGTACTGTGCACCAGAGTTATACAGTGACAGACCCGTCCCCACCAGTACAGTACCCCAGTGTTACACAGTGACAGACCTGTCCACACCAGTACCGTACCCCAGTGTTATACATTGACAGAACAGTCCACAACAGTACTGTATCACAGTGTTATACAGTGACAGGCCCGTCCCCACCAGTACTGTACCCAAGTGTTACACAGTGCAGACCCGCCCCACCAGTACGGTACCCCAGTGTTATACAGTGACAGACCCGTCCCCACCAGTACTGTATCCCAGTGTTATACAGTGACAGACCAGTCCCCACAAGTACTGTACCCAAGTATTATTCAGTCAAAGACCTGTCCCCACCAGTACTGTACCCCAGTGTTATACAGTGACAGACACGACCCCACCAGTACTGTATGCCAGTGTTATAGAGAGACAGACCCGTCCCCACCAATACTGTACCCCAGTGTTATACAGTGACAGACCCGTCCCCACCAGTACTGTACCCCAGTGTTATACAGCGACAGACCTGTCCCCACCAGTACTGTACCCCCGTGTTATACAGTGACAGACCCGTCCCAACCAGTACTGTACCCCAGTGTTATACAGTGACAGACCCGTCTCCACCAGTACTGCACCCAGTGTTATACAGTGACAGACCCGTCTCCACCAGTACTGCACCCTGTGTTATACAGTGACAGACCCGTCCCCACCAGTACTGTACCCCCGTGTTATACAGTGACAGACCATTCCCCACCAGTACTGTACCCCAGTGTTATAGTGACAGAACCGTCTCCACCAGTACTGTACCCCAGTGATATACAGTGACAGGCCCGTCTCCACCAGTACTGTACACAGTGTTATACAGTGACAGACCCATCTCCACCAGTACTGTACCCCAGTGTTATACAGTGACAGACCAGTCTCCACCAGTACTGTACCCCAGTGTTATACAGTGACAGACCCATCCACACCAGTACTGTACCCCAGTGTTATACAGTGACAGATCTGTCCCCACCAGTACTGTACCCTAGTGTTATACAGTGACAGACCAGTCACCACCAGTACTGTACCCCAGTGTTATACAGTGACAGACCAGTCTCCACCAGTACTGTACCCCAGTGTTATACAGTGACAGACCATTCTCCACCAGTACTGTACCACAGTGTTATACAGTGACAGACCCGTCTCCACCAGTACTGTACCCCAGTGTTATACAGTGACAGACCCGACCCCACCAGTACTGTACCACAGTGTTATACAGTGACAGACCCTTCCCCACCACTACTGTATCCCAGTGTTATACAGTGACAGACCCGTCCCTACCAGTACTGTACCCCAGTGTTACACAGTGACAGACCCGTCCCCACCAGTACTGTATCCCAGTGTTATACACTGACAGACCCGTCTCCACCAGTACTGTACGCCAGTGTTATACAGTGACAGACCTGTCCCCACCAGTACTGTACCCCAGTGTTATACACTGACAGACCCGTCTCCACCAGTACTGTACCCCAGTGTTAAACAGTGACAGACCCGTCCCCACCAGTACTGTACCCCAGTGTTATACAGAGACAGACCCGTCCACACCAGTACTGTACCCCAGTGTTATACAGTGACAGACCCGTCCCAACCAGTACTGTACCCCCGTGTTATACAGTGACAGACCTGTCCCCACCAGTACTGTACCCCAGTGTTATACAGTGACAGACCTGTCCACAACAGTACTGTACCCCAGTGTTATACAGTGACAGACCTGTCCCCACCAGTACTGTACCCCAGTGTTATACAGTGACAGACCTGTCCACAACAGTACTGTACCCCAGTGTTATACAGTGACAGATCCATCCCCACCAGTACAGTACCCCAGTGTTATACAGTGACAGACCTGTCCCCACCAGTACTGTACCCCAGTGTTATACAGTGACAAACCTGACCCCATCAGTACTGTACCCCAGTGTTATACAGTGACAGACCCGTCCCCACCAGTACTGTACCTCAGTGTTATACAGTGACAGACCCATCGCCACCAGTACCGTACCCCAGTGTTACACAGTGCAGACCTGTCCCAACCAGTACTGTACCACAGTGTTGTACAGTGACAGACCTGTCCCCACCAGTACCGTGCCCCAGTGTTATACAGTGACAGACCCATCTCCACCAGTACTGTACCTCAGGTGTTATACAGTGACAGACCTGTCCCCACCAGTACCGTACCCCAGTGTTATACAGTGGCAGACCCGTCCCCACCAGTACTGTACCCCAGCGTTATACCGTAACAGACCCGTCCCCACCAGTACTGTACCCCCGTGTTATACAGTGACAGACCATTCCCCACCAGTACTGTACCTCAGTGTTATACAGTGACAGACCCGTCTCCAACAGTACTGTACCCCAGTGTTATACAGTGACAGACCTGTCTCCAACAGTACTGTACCCAGTCTTATACAGTGACAGACGCGTCTCCACCAGTACTGTACCCCAGTGTTATACAGTGACAGACCCGTCCCCACCAGTACTGTACCCCAGTGTTATACCGTAACAGACCCATCCCCACCAGTACTGTACCCCCGTGTTATACAGTGACAGACCATTTCCCACCATTACTGTACACCAGTGTTATACAGTGACAGACCCGTCTCCACCAGTACTGTACCCCAGTGTTATACAGTGACAGACCTGTCTCCACCAGTACTGTACCCAGTGTTATACAGTGACAGACCCGTCTCAACCAGTACTGTACCCCAGTGTTATACAGTGACATACCCGTCTCCACCTGTACTGTACCCCAGTGTTATACAGTGACAGACGCATCCCCACCAGTACTGTACCCCAGTGTTATACAGTGACAGACCTGTCCCCACCAGTACTATACCCCAGTGTTATACAGTGACAGACCTGTCCCCACCAGTACTGTGCACCAGAGTTATACAGTGACAGACCCGTCCCCACCAGTACAGTACCCCAGTGTTACACAGTGACAGACCTGTCCACACCAGTACCGTACCCCAGTGTTATACATTGACAGAACAGTCCACAACAGTACTGTATCACAGTGTTATACAGTGACAGGCCCGTCCCCACCAGTACTGTACCCAAGTGTTACACAGTGCAGACCCGCCCCACCAGTACGGTACCCCAGTGTTATACAGTGACAGACCCGTCCCCACCAGTACTGTATCCCAGTGTTATACAGTGACAGACCAGTCCCCACAAGTACTGTACCCAAGTATTATTCAGTCAAAGACCTGTCCCCACCAGTACTGTACCCCAGTGTTATACAGTGACAGACACGACCCCACCAGTACTGTATGCCAGTGTTATAGAGAGACAGACCCGTCCCCACCAATACTGTACCCCAGTGTTATACAGTGACAGACCCGTCCCCACCAGTACTGTACCCCAGTGTTATACAGCGACAGACCTGTCCCCACCAGTACTGTACCCCCGTGTTATACAGTGACAGACCCGTCCCCACCAGTACTGTACCCCAGTGTTATACAGTGACAGACCCGTCTCCACCAGTACTGCACCCAGTGTTATACAGTGACAGACCCGTCTCCACCAGTACTGCACCCAGTGTTATACAGTGACAGACCCGTCCCCACCAGTACTGTACCCCCGTGTTATACAGTGACAGACCATTCCCCACCAGTACTGTACCCCAGTGTTATAGTGACAGAACCGTCTCCACCAGTACTGTACCCCAGTGATATACAGTGACAGGCCCGTCTCCACCAGTACTGTACACAGTGTTATACAGTGACAGACCCATCTCCACCAGTACTGTACCCCAGTGTTATACAGTGACAGACCAGTCTCCACCAGTACTGTACCCCAGTGTTATACAGTGACAGACACATCCACACCAGTACTGTACCCCAGTGTTATACAGTGACAGATCTGTCCCCACCAGTACTGTACCCTAGTGTTATACAGTGACAGACCAGTCACCACCAGTACTGTACCCCAGTGTTATACAGTGACAGACCAGTCTCCACCAGTACTGTACCCCAGTGTTATACAGTGACAGACCATTCTCCACCAGTACTGTACCACAGTGTTATACAGTGACAGACCCGTCTCCACCAGTACTGTACCCCAGTGTTATACAGTGACAGACCCGTCCCCACCAGTACTGTACCACAGTGTTATACAGTGACAGACCCTTCCCCACCACTACTGTATCCCAGTGTTATACAGTGACAGACCCGTCCCTACCAGTACTGTACCCCAGTGTTACACAGTGACAGACCCGTCCCCACCAGTACTGTATCCCAGTGTTATACACTGACAGACCCGTCTCCACCAGTACTGTACGCCAGTGTTATACAGTGACAGACCTGTCCCCACCAGTACTGTACCCCAGTGTTATACACTGACAGACCCGTCTCCACCAGTACTGTACCCCAGTGTTAAACAGTGACAGACCCGTCCCCACCAGTACTGTACCCCAGTGTTATACAGAGACAGACCCGTCCACACCAGTACTGTACCCCAGTGTTATACAGTGACAGACCCGTCCCAACCAGTACTGTACCCCCGTGTTATACAGTGACAGACCATTCCCCACCAGTACTGTACCCCAGTGTTATACAGTGACAGACCTGTCTACAACAGTACTTTACCCCAGTGTTATACAGTGACAGATCCATCCCCACCAGTACAGTACCCCAGTGTTATACAGTGACAGACCTGTCCCCACCAGTACTGTACCCCAGTGTTATACAGTGACAAACCCGGCACCGCCAGTACTGTACCCGAGTGTTATACAGTGACAAACCTGACCCCATCAGTACAGTACCCCAGTGTTATACAGTGACAGACCTGTCCCCACCAGTACTGTACCCCAGTGTTATACAGTGACAAACCTGACCCCATCAGTACTGTACCCCAGTGTTATACAGTGACAGACCCGTCCCCACCAGTACTGTACCTCAGTGTTATACAGTGACAGACCCATCGCCACCAGTACCGTACCCCAGTGTTACACAGTGCAGACCTGTCCCAACCAGTACTGTACCACAGTGTTGTACAGTGACAGACCTGTCCCCACCAGTACTGAACCTCAGTGTGATAGTGACAAACCTGTGCCCACAAGTACTGTACCCCAGTGTTATACAGTGACAGACCTGTCCCAACCAGTACTGTACCCAGTGTTATACAGTGACAGACCGATCTCCACCAGTACTGTACCCCAGTGTTGTACAGTGACAGACCCGTCTCAACCAGTACTGTATCCCAGTGTTATACAGTGACAGACCAGTCCCCACAAGTACTGTACCCAAGTATTATTCAGTCAAAGACCTGTCCCCACCAGTACTGTACCCCAGTGTTACACAGTGACAGACACGACCCCACCAGTACTGTATGCCAGTGTTATAGAGAGACAGACCCGTCCCCACCAATACTGTACCCCAGTGTTATACAGTGACAGACCCGTCCCCACCAGTACTGTACCCCAGTGTTATACAGCGACAGACCTGTCCCCACCAGTACTGTACCCCCGTGTTATACAGTGACAGACCCGTCCCCACCAGTACTGTACCCCAGTGTTATACAGTGACAGACCCGTCTCCACCAGTACTGCACCCAGTGTTATACAGTGACAGACCCGTCTCCACCAGTACTGCACCCAGTGTTATACAGTGACAGACCCGTCCCCACCAGTACTGTACCCCCGTGTTATACAGTGACAGACCATTCCCCACCAGTACTGTACCCCAGTGTTATAGTGACAGAACCGTCTCCACCAGTACTGTACCCCAGTGATATACAGTGACAGGCCCGTCTCCACCAGTACTGTACACAGTGTTATACAGTGACAGACCCATCTCCACCAGTACTGTACCCCAGTGTTATACAGTGACAGACCAGTCTCCACCAGTACTGTACCCCAGTGTTATACAGTGACAGACACATCCACACCAGTACTGTACCCCAGTGTTATACAGTGACAGATCTGTCCCCACCAGTACTGTACCCTAGTGTTATACAGTGACAGACCAGTCACCACCAGTACTGTACCCCAGTGTTATACAGTGACAGACCAGTCTCCACCAGTACTGTACCCCAGTGTTATACAGTGACAGACCATTCTCCACCAGTACTGTACCACAGTGTTATACAGTGACAGACCCGTCTCCACCAGTACTGTACCCCAGTGTTATACAGTGACAGACCCGTCCCCACCAGTACTGTACCACAGTGTTATACAGTGACAGACCCTTCCCCACCACTACTGTATCCCAGTGTTATACAGTGACAGACCCGTCCCTACCAGTACTGTACCCCAGTGTTACACAGTGACAGACCCGTCCCCACCAGTACTGTATCCCAGTGTTATACACTGACAGACCCGTCTCCACCAGTACTGTACGCCAGTGTTATACAGTGACAGACCTGTCCCCACCAGTACTGTACCCCAGTGTTATACACTGACAGACCCGTCTCCACCAGTACTGTACCCCAGTGTTAAACAGTGACAGACCCGTCCCCACCAGTACTGTACCCCAGTGTTATACAGAGACAGACCCGTCCACACCAGTACTGTACCCCAGTGTTATACAGTGACAGACCCGTCCCAACCAGTACTGTACCCCCGTGTTATACAGTGACAGACCATTCCCCACCAGTACTGTACCCCAGTGTTATACAGTGACAGACCTGTCTACAACAGTACTTTACCCCAGTGTTATACAGTGACAGATCCATCCCCACCAGTACAGTACCCCAGTGTTATACAGTGACAGACCTGTCCCCACCAGTACTGTACCCCAGTGTTATACAGTGACAAACCCGGCACCGCCAGTACTGTACCCGAGTGTTATACAGTGACAAACCTGACCCCATCAGTACAGTACCCCAGTGTTATACAGTGACAGACCTGTCCCCACCAGTACTGTACCCCAGTGTTATACAGTGACAAACCTGACCCCATCAGTACTGTACCCCAGTGTTATACAGTGACAGACCCGTCCCCACCAGTACTGTACCTCAGTGTTATACAGTGACAGACCCATCGCCACCAGTACCGTACCCCAGTGTTACACAGTGCAGACCCGTCTCAACCAGTACTGTAACACAGTGTTATACAGTGACAGACGCACCCCCACCAGTACTGTACCCCAGTGTTTTACAGTGACAGACCTGTCCCCACCAGTGCTATACCCCAGTGTTATACAGTGACAGACAAGTCCCCACCAGTACTGTACCCCAGTGTTATACAGTGACAGACCCATCCCCACCAGTACCGAACCCCAGTGTTACACAGTGCAGACCTGTCCCAACCAGTACTGTACCACAGTGTTGTACACTGACAGACCTGTCCCCACCAGTACTGCAACTCAGTGTGATAGTGACAAACCTGTGCCCACAAGTACTGTACCCCAGTGTTATACAGTGACAGACCCGTCTCCATCAGTACTGTACCCAGTGTTATACAGTGACAGACCGATCTCCACAAGTACTGTACCCCAGTGTTGTACAGTGACAGACCCGTCTCAACCAGTACTGTAACACAGTGTTATACAGTGACAGACGCACCCCCACCAGTACTGTACCCCAGTGTTATACAGTGACAGACCTGTCCCCACCAGTGCTATACCCCAGTGTTATACAGTGACAGACAAGTCCCCACCAGTACTGTACCCCAGTGTTATACAGAGACAGACCCGTCCCCACCAGTACTGTACCCAGGTGTTATACAGTGACAGACATGTCCCCACCAGTACCGTACCCCAGTGTTATACAGTGGCAGACCCGTCCCCACCAGTACTGTACCCCAGTGTTGTACCGTAACAGAACCGTCCCCACCAGTACTGTACCCCCGTGTTATACAGTGACAGACCATTCCCCACCAGTACTGTACCCCAGTGTTATACAGTGACAGACCCGTCTCCAACAGAACTGTACCCCAGTGTTATACAGTGACAGACCTGTCTCCACCAGTACTGTACCCAGTGTTATACAGTGACAGACGCTTCTCCACCAGTACTGTACCCGTGTTATACAGTGACAGACCCGTCCCCACCAGTACTGTACCCCAGTGTTATACCGTAACAGACCCATCCCCACCAGTACTGTACCCCCGTGTTATACAGTGACAGACCATTCCCCACCAGTACTGTACCCCAGTGTTATACAGTGACAGACCCGTCTCCACCAGTACTGTACCCCAGTGTTATACAGTGACAGACCTGTCTCCACCAGTACTGTACCCAGTGTTATACAGTGACAGACCCGTCTCAACCAGTACTGTAACCCAGTGTTATACAGTGACAGACCCGTCTCCACCAGTACTGTACCCCAGTGTTATACAGTGACAGACGCATCCCCACCAGTATTGTACCCCAGTGTTATACAGTGACAGACCTGTCCCCACCAGTACTATACCCCAGTGTTATACAGTGACAGACCTGTCCCCACCAGTACTGTGCCCCAGAGTTATACAGTGACAGACCCATCCCCACCAGTACAGTACCCCAGTGTTACACAGTGACAGACCTGTCCCCAACAGTACCGTACCCCAGTGTTATACAGTGACAGACCAGTCCCCACCAGTACTGTATCCCAGTGTTATACAGTGACAGGCCCGTCCCCACCAGTACTGTACCCAAGTGTTACACAGTGCAGACCCGTCCCCACCAGTACTGTACCCCAGTGTTATACAGTGACAGACCCGTCCCCACCAGTACTGTATCCCAGTGTTATACAGTGACAGACCTGTCCCCACAAGTACTGTACCCAAGGATTATACAGTCAAAGACCTGTCCCCACCAGTACTGTACCCCAGTGTTATACAGTGACAGACCTGTCCCCACCAGTACCGTACCCCAGTGTTATACAGTGACAGACCCGTCCCCACCAGTACTGTACCCCAGTGTTATACACTGACAGACCCGGCACCGCCAGTACTGTACCCGAGTGTTATACAGTGACAGGCCCGTCCCCAGCAGTACTGTACCCCAGTGGTATACAGTGACAGACCCGTCCCTACCAGTACTGTACCCCAGTGTTACACAGTGACAGACCCGTCCCCACCAGTTCTGTATCCCAGTGTTATACAGTGACAGACCCGTCCCTACCAGTACTGTACGCCAGTGTTATACAGTGACAGACCCGTCCCCACCAGTACTGTACCCCAGTGTTACACAGTGACAGACCCGTCCCCACAAGTACTGTACTCCAGTGTTATGCAGTGACAGACCCGTCCCGACCAGTACTGTACCCATGTTATACAGTGAAAGACCTGTCCCCACCAGTACTGAACCCCAGTGTTATACACTGACAGACCCGTCCCCACCAGTACTGTACGCCAGTGTTATACAGTGACAGACCTGTCCCCACCAGTACCGTAACCCAGTGTTATACAGTGACAGACCCGTCCCCACCAGTACTGTACCCCAGTGTTATACAGTGACAGACCTGTCCCCACCAGTACCGTGCCCCAGTGTTATACAGTGACAGACCCATCTCCACCAGTACTGTACCTCAGGTGTTATACAGTGACAGACCTGTCCCCACCAGTACCGTACCCCAGTGTTATACAGTGGCAGACCCGTCCCCACCAGTACTGTACCCCAGCGTTATACCGTAACAGACCCGTCCCCACCAGTACTGTACCCCCGTGTTATACAGTGACAGACCATTCCCCACCAGTACTGTACCTCAGTGTTATACAGTGACAGACCCGTCTCCAACAGTACTGTACCCCAGTGTTATACAGTGACAGACCTGTCTCCAACAGTACTGTACCGAGTCTTATACAGTGACAGACGCGTCTCCACCAGTACTGTACCCCAGTGTTATACAGTGACAGACCCGTCCCCACCAGTACTGTACCCCAGTGTTATACCGTAACAGACCCATCCCCACCAGTACTGTACCCCCGTGTTATACAGTGACAGACCATTTCCCACCATTACTGTACCCCAGTGTTATACAGTGACAGACCCGTCTCCACCAGTACTGTACCCCAGTGTTATACAGTGACAGACCTGTCTCCACCAGTACTGTACCCAGTGTTATACAGTGACAGACCCGTCTCAACCAGTACTGTACCCCAGTGTTATACAGTGACATACCCGTCTCCACCTGTACTGTACCCCAGTGTTATACAGTGACAGACGCATCCCCACCAGTACTGTACCCCAGTGTTATACAGTGACAGACCTGTCCCCACCAGTACTATACCCCAGTGTTATACAGTGACAGACCATTCCCCACCAGTACTGTACCTCAGTGTTATACAGTGACAGACCCGTCTCCAACAGTACTGTACCCCAGTGTTATACAGTGACAGACCTGTCTCCACCAGTACTGTACCCAGTGTTATACAGTGACAGACCCGTCTCAACCAGTACTGTACCCCAGTGTTATACAGTGACATACCCGTCTCCACCTGTACTGTACCCCAGTGTTATACAGTGACAGACGCATCCCCACCAGTACTGTACCCCAGTGTTATACAGTGACAGACCTGTCCCCACCAGTACTATACCCCAGTGTTATACAGTGACAGACCTGTCCCCACCAGTACTGTGCACCAGAGTTATACAGTGACAGACCCGTCCCCACCAGTACAGTACCCCAGTGTTACACAGTGACAGACCTGTCCACACCAGTACCGTACCCCAGTGTTATACATTGACAGAACAGTCCACAACAGTACTGTATCACAGTGTTATACAGTGACAGGCCCGTCCCCACCAGTACTGTACCCAAGTGTTACACAGTGCAGACCCGCCCCACCAGTACGGTACCCCAGTGTTATACAGTGACAGACCCGTCCCCACCAGTACTGTATCCCAGTGTTATACAGTGACAGACCAGTCCCCACAAGTACTGTACCCAAGTATTATTCAGTCAAAGACCTGTCCCCACCAGTACTGTACCCCAGTGTTATACAGTGACAGACACGACCCCACCAGTACTGTATGCCAGTGTTATAGAGAGACAGACCCGTCCCCACCAATACTGTACCCCAGTGTTATACAGTGACAGACCCGTCCCCACCAGTACTGTACCCCAGTGTTATACAGCGACAGACCTGTCCCCACCAGTACTGTACCCCCGTGTTATACAGTGACAGACCCGTCCCAACCAGTACTGTACCCCAGTGTTATACAGTGACAGACCCGTCTCCACCAGTACTGCACCCAGTGTTATACAGTGACAGACCCGTCTCCACCAGTACTGCACCCTGTGTTATACAGTGACAGACCCGTCCCCACCAGTACTGTACCCCCGTGTTATACAGTGACAGACCATTCCCCACCAGTACTGTACCCCAGTGTTATAGTGACAGAACCGTCTCCACCAGTACTGTACCCCAGTGATATACAGTGACAGGCCCGTCTCCACCAGTACTGTACACAGTGTTATACAGTGACAGACCCATCTCCACCAGTACTGTACCCCAGTGTTATACAGTGACAGACCAGTCTCCACCAGTACTGTACCCCAGTGTTATACAGTGACAGACCCATCCACACCAGTACTGTACCCCAGTGTTATACAGTGACAGATCTGTCCCCACCAGTACTGTACCCTAGTGTTATACAGTGACAGACCAGTCACCACCAGTACTGTACCCCAGTGTTATACAGTGACAGACCAGTCTCCACCAGTACTGTACCCCAGTGTTATACAGTGACAGACCATTCTCCACCAGTACTGTACCACAGTGTTATACAGTGACAGACCCGTCTCCACCAGTACTGTACCCCAGTGTTATACAGTGACAGACCCGACCCCACCAGTACTGTACCACAGTGTTATACAGTGACAGACCCTTCCCCACCACTACTGTATCCCAGTGTTATACAGTGACAGACCCGTCCCTACCAGTACTGTACCCCAGTGTTACACAGTGACAGACCCGTCCCCACCAGTACTGTATCCCAGTGTTATACACTGACAGACCCGTCTCCACCAGTACTGTACGCCAGTGTTATACAGTGACAGACCTGTCCCCACCAGTACTGTACCCCAGTGTTATACACTGACAGACCCGTCTCCACCAGTACTGTACCCCAGTGTTAAACAGTGACAGACCCGTCCCCACCAGTACTGTACCCCAGTGTTATACAGAGACAGACCCGTCCACACCAGTACTGTACCCCAGTGTTATACAGTGACAGACCCGTCCCAACCAGTACTGTACCCCCGTGTTATACAGTGACAGACCTGTCCCCACCAGTACTGTACCCCAGTGTTATACAGTGACAGACCTGTCCACAACAGTACTGTACCCCAGTGTTATACAGTGACAGACCTGTCCCCACCAGTACTGTACCCCAGTGTTATACAGTGACAGACCTGTCCACAACAGTACTGTACCCCAGTGTTATACAGTGACAGATCCATCCCCACCAGTACAGTACCCCAGTGTTATACAGTGACAGACCTGTCCCCACCAGTACTGTACCCCAGTGTTATACAGTGACAAACCTGACCCCATCAGTACTGTACCCCAGTGTTATACAGTGACAGACCCGTCCCCACCAGTACTGTACCTCAGTGTTATACAGTGACAGACCCATCGCCACCAGTACCGTACCCCAGTGTTACACAGTGCAGACCTGTCCCAACCAGTACTGTACCACAGTGTTGTACAGTGACAGACCTGTCCCCACCAGTACCGTGCCCCAGTGTTATACAGTGACAGACCCATCTCCACCAGTACTGTACCTCAGGTGTTATACAGTGACAGACCTGTCCCCACCAGTACCGTACCCCAGTGTTATACAGTGGCAGACCCGTCCCCACCAGTACTGTACCCCAGCGTTATACCGTAACAGACCCGTCCCCACCAGTACTGTACCCCCGTGTTATACAGTGACAGACCATTCCCCACCAGTACTGTACCTCAGTGTTATACAGTGACAGACCCGTCTCCAACAGTACTGTACCCCAGTGTTATACAGTGACAGACCTGTCTCCAACAGTACTGTACCCAGTCTTATACAGTGACAGACGCGTCTCCACCAGTACTGTACCCCAGTGTTATACAGTGACAGACCCGTCCCCACCAGTACTGTACCCCAGTGTTATACCGTAACAGACCCATCCCCACCAGTACTGTACCCCCGTGTTATACAGTGACAGACCATTTCCCACCATTACTGTACACCAGTGTTATACAGTGACAGACCCGTCTCCACCAGTACTGTACCCCAGTGTTATACAGTGACAGACCTGTCTCCACCAGTACTGTACCCAGTGTTATACAGTGACAGACCCGTCTCAACCAGTACTGTACCCCAGTGTTATACAGTGACATACCCGTCTCCACCTGTACTGTACCCCAGTGTTATACAGTGACAGACGCATCCCCACCAGTACTGTACCCCAGTGTTATACAGTGACAGACCTGTCCCCACCAGTACTATACCCCAGTGTTATACAGTGACAGACCTGTCCCCACCAGTACTGTGCACCAGAGTTATACAGTGACAGACCCGTCCCCACCAGTACAGTACCCCAGTGTTACACAGTGACAGACCTGTCCACACCAGTACCGTACCCCAGTGTTATACATTGACAGAACAGTCCACAACAGTACTGTATCACAGTGTTATACAGTGACAGGCCCGTCCCCACCAGTACTGTACCCAAGTGTTACACAGTGCAGACCCGCCCCACCAGTACGGTACCCCAGTGTTATACAGTGACAGACCCGTCCCCACCAGTACTGTATCCCAGTGTTATACAGTGACAGACCAGTCCCCACAAGTACTGTACCCAAGTATTATTCAGTCAAAGACCTGTCCCCACCAGTACTGTACCCCAGTGTTATACAGTGACAGACACGACCCCACCAGTACTGTATGCCAGTGTTATAGAGAGACAGACCCGTCCCCACCAATACTGTACCCCAGTGTTATACAGTGACAGACCCGTCCCCACCAGTACTGTACCCCAGTGTTATACAGCGACAGACCTGTCCCCACCAGTACTGTACCCCCGTGTTATACAGTGACAGACCCGTCCCCACCAGTACTGTACCCCAGTGTTATACAGTGACAGACCCGTCTCCACCAGTACTGCACCCAGTGTTATACAGTGACAGACCCGTCTCCACCAGTACTGCACCCAGTGTTATACAGTGACAGACCCGTCCCCACCAGTACTGTACCCCCGTGTTATACAGTGACAGACCATTCCCCACCAGTACTGTACCCCAGTGTTATAGTGACAGAACCGTCTCCACCAGTACTGTACCCCAGTGATATACAGTGACAGGCCCGTCTCCACCAGTACTGTACACAGTGTTATACAGTGACAGACCCATCTCCACCAGTACTGTACCCCAGTGTTATACAGTGACAGACCAGTCTCCACCAGTACTGTACCCCAGTGTTATACAGTGACAGACACATCCACACCAGTACTGTACCCCAGTGTTATACAGTGACAGATCTGTCCCCACCAGTACTGTACCCTAGTGTTATACAGTGACAGACCAGTCACCACCAGTACTGTACCCCAGTGTTATACAGTGACAGACCAGTCTCCACCAGTACTGTACCCCAGTGTTATACAGTGACAGACCATTCTCCACCAGTACTGTACCACAGTGTTATACAGTGACAGACCCGTCTCCACCAGTACTGTACCCCAGTGTTATACAGTGACAGACCCGTCCCCACCAGTACTGTACCACAGTGTTATACAGTGACAGACCCTTCCCCACCACTACTGTATCCCAGTGTTATACAGTGACAGACCCGTCCCTACCAGTACTGTACCCCAGTGTTACACAGTGACAGACCCGTCCCCACCAGTACTGTATCCCAGTGTTATACACTGACAGACCCGTCTCCACCAGTACTGTACGCCAGTGTTATACAGTGACAGACCTGTCCCCACCAGTACTGTACCCCAGTGTTATACACTGACAGACCCGTCTCCACCAGTACTGTACCCCAGTGTTAAACAGTGACAGACCCGTCCCCACCAGTACTGTACCCCAGTGTTATACAGAGACAGACCCGTCCACACCAGTACTGTACCCCAGTGTTATACAGTGACAGACCCGTCCCAACCAGTACTGTACCCCCGTGTTATACAGTGACAGACCATTCCCCACCAGTACTGTACCCCAGTGTTATACAGTGACAGACCTGTCTACAACAGTACTTTACCCCAGTGTTATACAGTGACAGATCCATCCCCACCAGTACAGTACCCCAGTGTTATACAGTGACAGACCTGTCCCCACCAGTACTGTACCCCAGTGTTATACAGTGACAAACCCGGCACCGCCAGTACTGTACCCGAGTGTTATACAGTGACAAACCTGACCCCATCAGTACAGTACCCCAGTGTTATACAGTGACAGACCTGTCCCCACCAGTACTGTACCCCAGTGTTATACAGTGACAAACCTGACCCCATCAGTACTGTACCCCAGTGTTATACAGTGACAGACCCGTCCCCACCAGTACTGTACCTCAGTGTTATACAGTGACAGACCCATCGCCACCAGTACCGTACCCCAGTGTTACACAGTGCAGACCTGTCCCAACCAGTACTGTACCACAGTGTTGTACAGTGACAGACCTGTCCCCACCAGTACTGAACCTCAGTGTGATAGTGACAAACCTGTGCCCACAAGTACTGTACCCCAGTGTTATACAGTGACAGACCTGTCCCAACCAGTACTGTACCCAGTGTTATACAGTGACAGACCGATCTCCACCAGTACTGTACCCCAGTGTTGTACAGTGACAGACCCGTCTCAACCAGTACTGTATCCCAGTGTTATACAGTGACAGACCAGTCCCCACAAGTACTGTACCCAAGTATTATTCAGTCAAAGACCTGTCCCCACCAGTACTGTACCCCAGTGTTACACAGTGACAGACACGACCCCACCAGTACTGTATGCCAGTGTTATAGAGAGACAGACCCGTCCCCACCAATACTGTACCCCAGTGTTATACAGTGACAGACCCGTCCCCACCAGTACTGTACCCCAGTGTTATACAGCGACAGACCTGTCCCCACCAGTACTGTACCCCCGTGTTATACAGTGACAGACCCGTCCCCACCAGTACTGTACCCCAGTGTTATACAGTGACAGACCCGTCTCCACCAGTACTGCACCCAGTGTTATACAGTGACAGACCCGTCTCCACCAGTACTGCACCCAGTGTTATACAGTGACAGACCCGTCCCCACCAGTACTGTACCCCCGTGTTATACAGTGACAGACCATTCCCCACCAGTACTGTACCCCAGTGTTATAGTGACAGAACCGTCTCCACCAGTACTGTACCCCAGTGATATACAGTGACAGGCCCGTCTCCACCAGTACTGTACACAGTGTTATACAGTGACAGACCCATCTCCACCAGTACTGTACCCCAGTGTTATACAGTGACAGACCAGTCTCCACCAGTACTGTACCCCAGTGTTATACAGTGACAGACACATCCACACCAGTACTGTACCCCAGTGTTATACAGTGACAGATCTGTCCCCACCAGTACTGTACCCTAGTGTTATACAGTGACAGACCAGTCACCACCAGTACTGTACCCCAGTGTTATACAGTGACAGACCAGTCTCCACCAGTACTGTACCCCAGTGTTATACAGTGACAGACCATTCTCCACCAGTACTGTACCACAGTGTTATACAGTGACAGACCCGTCTCCACCAGTACTGTACCCCAGTGTTATACAGTGACAGACCCGTCCCCACCAGTACTGTACCACAGTGTTATACAGTGACAGACCCTTCCCCACCACTACTGTATCCCAGTGTTATACAGTGACAGACCCGTCCCTACCAGTACTGTACCCCAGTGTTACACAGTGACAGACCCGTCCCCACCAGTACTGTATCCCAGTGTTATACACTGACAGACCCGTCTCCACCAGTACTGTACGCCAGTGTTATACAGTGACAGACCTGTCCCCACCAGTACTGTACCCCAGTGTTATACACTGACAGACCCGTCTCCACCAGTACTGTACCCCAGTGTTAAACAGTGACAGACCCGTCCCCACCAGTACTGTACCCCAGTGTTATACAGAGACAGACCCGTCCACACCAGTACTGTACCCCAGTGTTATACAGTGACAGACCCGTCCCAACCAGTACTGTACCCCCGTGTTATACAGTGACAGACCATTCCCCACCAGTACTGTACCCCAGTGTTATACAGTGACAGACCTGTCTACAACAGTACTTTACCCCAGTGTTATACAGTGACAGATCCATCCCCACCAGTACAGTACCCCAGTGTTATACAGTGACAGACCTGTCCCCACCAGTACTGTACCCCAGTGTTATACAGTGACAAACCCGGCACCGCCAGTACTGTACCCGAGTGTTATACAGTGACAAACCTGACCCCATCAGTACAGTACCCCAGTGTTATACAGTGACAGACCTGTCCCCACCAGTACTGTACCCCAGTGTTATACAGTGACAAACCTGACCCCATCAGTACTGTACCCCAGTGTTATACAGTGACAGACCCGTCCCCACCAGTACTGTACCTCAGTGTTATACAGTGACAGACCCATCGCCACCAGTACCGTACCCCAGTGTTACACAGTGCAGACCCGTCTCAACCAGTACTGTAACACAGTGTTATACAGTGACAGA
>NW_027597259.1:0-72500 GCF_964194155.1 Cetorhinus maximus
CGTGAGGAGAGCCCCAATAAAGCTGAGTGACAGGAGCCAGTCTTCCATCAGGGCAAGATGACAATTGTCTCTTAATATCTCCAGCATCCTGCACAGAGAATGTTCCAGGAGCATCCAATCGAGAGACGGCACCAGGAGCCCTCAGTGGAGAGAAGATTCCAGAAGCCCAGAGCACAGAGGAGGCTTTGGAAATATCTGGCAAAGAGAAGGCTCACAGCCAGAGTTTAGCTGGGTTAAAGAGTGGGAGTGTAGGAGCAGCTTCCCAGGATGGCACCGCTCTGAGGATGGCACCGCTCTGTTCCTGGAGAAACCACAGTCAGGAACAGTGATGGTTGGTAAGGAGCAGCAGCGTGGACAGAGCCAGCTATAGAATATACCCGTCCTAACCCCAGCCCCTAACCCCACCGCCCATCCCCACCCCCTAACCCCACCCCCTAACCCCACCGCCCATCCCCACCCCCTAACCCCACCGCCCATCCCCACCGCCCATCCCCACCGCCCATCCCCACCCCCTAACCCACCGCCCATCCCCACCGCCCATCCCCACCGCCCATCCCCACCGCCCATCCCCACCGCCCATCCCCACCGCCCATCCCCACCGCCCATCCCCACCGCCCATCCCCACCGCCCATCCCCACCGCCCATCCCCACCGCCCATCCCCACCGCCCATCCCCACCCCCTAACCCACCGCCTATCCCCACCGCCCATCCCCACCGCCCATCCCACCCCCTAACCCCACCGCCTATCCCCACCGCCCATCCCCACCGCCCATCCCCACCACCCATCCCCACCCCCTAACCCCACCACCCATCCCCACCCCCTAACCCCACCACCCATCCCCACCCCCTAACCCCACCGCCTAACCCCACCGCCCATCCCCACCGCCCATCCCCACCACCCATCCCCACCCCCTAACCCCACCACCCATCCCCACCCCCTAACCCCACCGCCTAACCCCACCACCCATCCCCACCCCCTAACCCCACCCCCTAACCCCACCACCCATCCCCACCCCTAACCCCACCGCCTATCCCCACCGCCCATCCCCACCGCCCATCCCCACCCCCTAACCCCACCGCCTATCCCCACCGCCCATCCCCACCGCCCATCCCCACCGCCCATCCCCACCGCCCATCCCCACCGCCCATCCCCACCGCCCATCCCCACCGCCCATCCCCACCGCCCATCCCCACCGCCCATCCCCACCGCCCATCCCCACCGCCCATCCCCACCGCCCATCCCCACCGCCCATCCCCACCGTCTAACCCCACCGCCCATCCCCACCGCCCATCCCCACCCCCTAACCCACCGCCCATCCCCACCGCCCATCCCCACCGCCCATCCCCACCGCCCATCCCCACCGCCCATCCCCACCGCCCATCCCCACCCTCTAACCCCACCGCCTATCCCCACCGCCCATCCCCACCGCCCATCCCCACCCTCTAACCCCACCGCCCATCCCCACCGCCCATCCCCACCGCCCATCCCCACCGCCCATCCCCACCGCCCATCCCCACCGCCCATCCCCACCACCCATCCCCACCCCCTAACCCCACCGCCCATCCCCACCGCCCATCCCCACCGCCCATCCCCACCCTCTAACCCCACCGCCCATCCCCACCGCCCATCCCCACCGCCCATCCCCACCGCCCATCCCCACCCCCTAACCCCATCCACTACCCCACACACCCCCCACTCCCCCACACATCCCCCACCCCCATCCCCACCCCACCCCCTAACCACACACATCCCCCACTCCCCATCCCCACCCCCCATCCCCCACTCCCCATCCCCACCCCCCATCCCCACTCCCCATCCCCACCCCCCATCCCCACTCCCCATCCCCACCCCCCATCCCCCACTCCCCATCCCCACCCCCCATCCCCCACTCCCCATCCCCACCCCCCATCCCCCACTCCCCATCCCCACCCCCATCCCCCACTCCCCCATCCCCACCCCCCATCCCCCACTCCCCATCCCCACCCCCCATCCCCCACTCCCCATCCCCACCCCCGATCCCCCACTCCCCATCCCCACCCCCGATCCCCCACTCCCCATCCCCACCCCGATCCCCCACTCCCCATCCCCACCCCCGATCCCCCACTCCCCATCCCCACCCCCGATCCCCCACCCCCGATCCCCCACTCCCCATCCCCACCCCCGATCCCCCACTCCCCATCCCCACCCCCGATCCCCCACTCCCCATCCCCACCCCCGATCCCCCACTCCCCATCCCCACCCCCGATCCCCCACTCCCCATCCCCACCCCCGATCCCCCACTCCCCATCCCCACCCCCGATCCCCCACTCCCCATCCCCACCCCCCACTCCCCATCCCCACCCCACTCCCCACTCCCATCCCCACCCCCTCCCCACCCATTCCCCCACTCCCCATCCCCACCCCCCTCCCCCACACATTCCCCCACTCCCCATCCCCACGCCCCTCCCCCACACATTCCCCACCCCCAAATCCCCACTTCCATCCCCACCCCCCTCCCCCACACACTCCCCATCCCCACCCCCAAATCCCCACTCCCCATCCTCACCCCCTCCCCCACACACCCACCCCACTCCCCATCCCCACTCCCCATCCCTACCCCCTCCCCCACACATCCCCCACTCCCCATCCCCACCCCCCTCCCCCACACATCCTCCACGCCCCATCCCCCCCACTCCCCATCCCCACCCCCGATCCCCCACTCCCCATCCCCTCCCCCACACACCCCCCTCCCCCACACATCCCCCCCTCCCCATCCCCACCCCCCTCCCCCACACACCCCCCTCCCCCACACATCCCCCACGTCCCATCCCCACCCCGATCCCCCACTCCCCATCCCCTCCCCCACACACCCCCCTCCCACACACACCCCGCACTCCCCATCCTCACCCCCCTCCCCCACCCCCGATCCCCTACTCCCCATCCCCACCCCCCCCTCCCCCACACAACCCCTCCCCCACACACACCCCCACTCCCCATCCCCACCCCCTAACCCCGCCCGCATTCCCCCACACATCCCCCACTCCCCATCCCTGCACTCCCCCGCCCATCTCCCACCCCAGACCCCATCCCTGCACCCCCCTCGCCCCTCCCTACACCCCCCTCGCCCCTCCCTACACCCCCCTCGTCCCTCCCTGCACCTCCCTCTGAACCCTTTTGCCTCTGTGCTAGGCTGGAGAGCTTGATTTGGCAGTTTCCTGTCACTGGCTGTGTTATTGTTGTTGACCAGGGTCTGATATCACCTTCACCAGCCGCATCCAAGGCACCAACATCCTAAGGAAACCCAGTGTCCGTTGGTTCAAAGGCAAATGGATGGATCTGGCCAGCAAAACAGGAGCTCACCTCCAACTGAGGGAGACTTATGATCGCAACACCAAGGTAAGGACCCAAATAATGGCCAATAGTGAACAATCTCCACCCCCCCCACCCCCAGCCAATAGTGAACAGTCTCCGCCCCCCCAGCCAATAGTGAACAGTCTCCGCCCCCCAGCCAATAGTGAACAATCTCCACCCCCCCCCAGCCAATAGTGAACAGTCTCCGCCCCCCCAGCCAATAGTGAACAGTCTCCGCCCCCCCCAGCCAAGAGGGAACAGTCTCCGCCCCCCCCAGCCAAGAGGGAACAGTCTCCGCCCCCCCCCCAGCCAATAGTGAACAGTCTCCGCCCCCCCCAGCCAATAGGGAACGGTCTCCGCCCCTCCTGCCAATAGGGAACGGTCTCCGCCCCCCTCGCAGCCAATAGGGAACGGTCTCCGCCCCCCTCGTAGCCAATAGGGAACGGTCTCCGCCCCCCCCCCCCCCCCCCCCCCCGCAGCCAATAGGGAACGGTCTCCACCCCCCCCTCGCCGCCAATAGGGAACGGTCTCCACCCCCCCCTCGCCGCCAATCGGGAACGGTCTCCGCCCCCCCTTGCCGCCAATTGGGAACTGTCTCCCCTTCCTGTTGCCACCCCCCCAACCATTTATTTGCCCACTCACTCTTTCTGTCTAAATCACCTTGAAGCCTCTTAACACCTTCCTCATCGCTCACATTCCCATCCAGTTTTGTGTCGTCAGCAAACTTGGAAATATTACATTTCGTTCCCTCTTCTATGTCATTGATATATATTGTAAATAGCTGGGGCCATAGCACTGTTCCCTGCGGTACCCTGCTAGTCACTGCCTGCCACTCCGAAAAAGACTCATTTATTTCTATTCTCTGTTTCCTGTCTGTCAACCATTTCTCAATCCATGCCAATATATTACCCCCAGTCCCAGGTGCTTTAATTTTTCACACTAACCTCTTATCTTGATTTGATCAAAAACCTTTTGAAAAACCAAATACACCACATCCACTGGTTCTCCCTTATCTATTCTACTAGTTACTTCCTCAGAAAACCCCAGTAAGCTTGTCAAAGATGATTTCCTTTTCATAAATCCATGTTTACTTTGTCCAATCCCGTTGATATTTTCTAAGTGTCCTGCTATCACATTCTTTATAATAGACTCTAGCATTTTCCCTACTACTGACATTAGGCTAACTAGTCTGTAATTCCCTGTTTTCTCCCTCCCTCCTTTTTTAAATAGTGGGGTTACATTTGCCACCCTCCAATCTGCCGGGGCAGTTCCAGAATCTAAAGGATTTTGGAAGATGATAACCAACGCATCCACTATTTCCATGGCCACTTCCTTTAGTGCCCTGGGATGTAGATTATCAGGCCCTGGGGATTTATCGGCTTTCAATCCCATTAATTTCTCCAGCACTATTTTTTTAGTAATACTAATTCCCTTCTATTCCTCCTCCTCACTAAACGTTTGATTCCCTGGCATTTCTGGGAAGTTATTTGTGTTTTCCTCTGTGAAGATAAAACTAAAGTAGCTGTTTAATTACTCTGCCATTTCCTTGTTCTCCATTATAAATTCTCCCGTTTCAGACTGTAAGGGACCTACATTTGTCTTCACTAATCTTTTTCTTTTTATGTACTTATAGGGGTGAATTTTTAGGTCGGCAAACAGGGTGTCCCGATGTCACCTCGCATCATTGACATTTTCAGGTCAGCGGGGGCTCAGCTGAGTCAGCTGCGCACCCGCCAACCTGTCAACGGCCACTTAAGGTCATTAGTGAGGTACTTAAAACAATTAATTGACCTGCCCATCCAACCTTAAGGTTGGTGGGCAGCCGAAGAGACCAGGCAGCCTTCTGAAAAAGCATGAAACCTCATCCACGGGCGGGATGAGCTTTCATGAGGATTTTAAAATCTTTACATACTCTTCAAATAAAAGTTATGGACATGTGCCAGCTCATGTGACAGTGTTACATGAGGGGACATGTCATTAAAGTTTTTCTATTCTTTAATCCGTTTTTCACATTCGAGCTGATCTCCCTGAGGCAGCGCTTTGCCTCAAGGAGACCTGTGCACTCTTCCATGTGCATGCTCACAAGAGCACACAAACCTGCTCAGGGAATTCCCCCGCCCGCACAGGGAGTGCACAGCGCTTCCAAATGGATGTCACGCTGAGCGGGCCTTAATTGGCTGATCGGAAACCCGTCTGCTCACGCACAACCCCCCCCGGGACGGGTAAAATGCTGCCCATAGAAGCTTTTACAGTCTGCTTTTATGTTCCTTGCAAGTTTACTCTCATACTCTATTTTTCCCCTCTTAATCAATCTCTTGGTCCTCCTTTGCTGAACTCTAAACTGCTCCTAATCCTCAGGCTTGTTACTTTATGTAGCAACTTTATATGACTCCTCTTTGGATCTAATATTATCCTTAATTTCTTTTGTTAGCCATGGTTGGGCTGCTTTTCCTGTTGTGTTTTTGTGCCCGAAAGGAATGTATACCTGTTACAATGCAACAGTTCCTTAAATATTAGCCATTGCATATCTACTGTCATGCATTTTAATGAAGTTCCCCAGCTATCTTAGCCAACTCACACCTCATACCTTCATAGTTTCCTTTGTTAAGATTTAGGACCCTAGTTTCAGATCGGAGTACTTCACTTTCCATCCAAATGAAGAATTCTATCATATTATGGTCACTGTGTTCCCTAAGGGACCCCACACAACAAGATTATTAATTAAACCCTTCTCATTGCACAAAAGCCAATCTAGTTGGTTCCTCGACATACTGATCTAAAAAACCATCTTGTACACACTCCTGGACTTCATCCACCACAGTATTATTGTTAATTTGGTTTGCCCAGTCTATATGTAGATTAAAGTGACCCATGATTACTTAGCACCCTTGTTACATGCATCTCTAATTTCCTGTTTAATGCCGTCCCCTACCTTACCACTACTGTTTGGAGGCCTATAGACAGCTCCCATTTATGGTGTCCACCCCTCGTTGCTTCTTGGCTCCACCCAGACTGACTCTACATCTAGATCTTCTGAGCCAATATGTTCTCTCACAATTGCACTGATTTCATCCTTAACTAACAGTGCCACGCCACCTCCTTTAACTTTTTGCCTGTTCTTCCTAAACATTGAATACCCTTGGATATTCAGTTCCCAGCCTTGGTCAACCTGCAGCCATCTTTCTTTAATCGTAATCATATCATACCCGTTTACATCTATTTGCGCTGTTAATTTGTCTACCTTATTGCAAATGCTCCATACATTCAGATACAGTGCATTTGTACTTGTCTTTTTAACATTTTTATGCATTTTTTTGTGCTATAGCCCTATTTGCTGCTAGCCCCTGCTTCCTCTGCCTTCCACTTTGACTTTTTACTTTTCTGTCCTCCATCTCTATCTTTGTTTCCCCCTCTTGTGTTTCCCCACTCAGGTTCCCATCTCCCTGCCACTCTAGTTCACACTCTCCCCCACAGTACTGGTGAATACTCCAGCGAGGATATTGGTCCTGGACCTGCTGGGGTGCAACCCGTCCAGCTTGTACATGTCCCATCTTCCCCAGAATTGGTCCCAATGCCTCAGGAATCTAAATCCCTCTCTCCTACACCATCTCTTCAGTCACGCATTCATCCAGTCTATTTCCCTATTCCTGATCTCGCTAGCACGTGGCACTGGAAGTAATCCTGAGATTACTACCTTTGAGGTCCTGCTTTTTAATTTATTTCCTAGCTCCCTATATTCTGCTTTCAGGACCTCATCCCCCACATCCCTCTTTTTACCTATTTCTTTAGTACCAATATGGACCATGACCACTGGCTGTTCACCCTCCCCCTCCAGAATGTCCTGCAGCCGCTCAGTGACGCCCTTGACCCGGGCACCAGGGAGGCAACATACCATCCTAGTGTCACGTCTGCAGCCGCAGAAACGTCTATCTGTTCCCCTTATGATAGAATCCCCTATCACTATTGCTCTCCAACCCTTCCCCCACCCCCCTGCCCCGTCCTGTGCAGCTGAGCCACTCGTGGTGCCAGGACTTGGCTCTTGCTGTTTTCACCCCCCACCCCGCCAGAAACCATCTCCCCAGGCAGTATCAAAAACAGAAAATCTGTTAGAGAGGGAGATGAACCCAGGGGACTCCTGCACTACCTGCCTAGTGCTTTTACTCTGCCTGGCAGTCACACATTCCCTTTCTGCCTGTGCACTCTTTACCTGCGGTGTGACCACCTCACTGTACGTGCTATCCGCAAAGATCTCATCCTTGTGGATGCTCCATGGTGACTCCAGCCAAAGCTCCAGCACCGAAACACGGATTTTGAGTAGCTGCAGCTGGAGACACTTCCTGCATATGAGGCCTCTCTGGACATTGGAAGTGTCCCTAACTTCCCACATCGCACAGGTGGAGCATTCCACATGGACGAGCTGCCCGGCCATGATTTACTCTTAAATTACTCCCTTTACTTTTACTCCGTCTAGTTTAAAGAATATTAAATATATACTTGGCACTTTACTTCTTATACTTCAAACACTACTTAATCCAAACTAAAGATCAATTTTTACTTTAAAGACTGGACAAGAGAAATACTCACCAGGTCCTACTTACCAAGGCCACCACTCCTCTCGCACTGGATCCCGGTCCCGCTCTGGTCTCAGGCCAAGTTCCTCTTATTGTTTAAGGCCGCCGCTCCTCTCGAGTTATCAAATGCCAAAAGCAAAAACAAAGGAGCACCTCTTTCGCTTCCTACCCAAATTCCCTCAATCACCCAACTCCCAGCACTCTATTCTGAGTCACACGAAGTTGGGTGGCCTCACATGCCCCTCAGACAAAGGCTGGCTGACCCAGTCACAGAGAAACCAGTCTCTGCTGCTGCATCAATTCACTAAACCCAACTTCTCACCCAATGGAGACCATGTTAAAACCCTGTTTAAGGCTCCGAACTTTAGAATTTCAACTATAGGTTTCAGTTAAGTGCTAACCACAAACAAAATTAGATTTTTACAAAAAGATTTTTAAATCTTTTTTAAATCATCACCTACCAGCATCCAGTCTTCAATAATCTCCCCTACCCCACGGCCAATAGTGAACGGTCTCCCACCCCCGCCACGGCCAATAGTGAACGGTTTCCCCTCCCGCATGGCCAATAGTGAACGGTCTCCCCCCCGCCACGGCCAATAGTGAACGGTCTCCCACCCCCGCCACGGCCAATAGTGAACGGTTTCCCCTCCCGCATGGCCGATAGTGAACCGTCTCCCCCCCCGCCATGGCCGATAGTGAACCGTCTCCCCTCCCCCACGGCCGATAGTGAACCGTCTCCCCTCCCCCACGGCCGATAGTGAACCGTCTCCCCCCCGCCACGGCCGATAGTGAACCGTCTCCCCCCCGCCACGGCCGATAGTGAACCGTCTCCCCCCCGCCACGGCCGATAGTGAACCGTCTCCCCCCCGCCACGGCCGATAGTGAACCGTCTCCCCCCCGCCACGGCCGATAGTGAACCGTCTCCCCCCCGCCACGGCCGATAGTGAACCGTCTCCCCCCCGCCACGGCCGATAGTGAACCGTCTCCCCCCCGCCACGGCCGATAGTGAACCGTCTCCCCCCCGCCACGGCCGATAGTGAACCGTCTCCCCCCCGCCACGGCCGATAGTGAACCGTCTCCCCCCCGCCACGGCCGATAGTGAACCGTCTCCCCCCGCCACGGCCGATAGTGAACCGTCTCCCCCCCGCCACGGCCGATAGTGAACCGTCTCCCCCCCGCCACGGCCGATAGTGAACCGTCTCCCCCCCGCCACGGCCGATAGTGAACCGTCTCCCCCCCGCCACGGCCGATAGTGAACCGTCTCCCCCCCGCCACGGCCGATAGTGAACCGTCTCCCCCCCGCCACGGCCGATAGTGAACCGTCTCCCCCCCGCCACGGCCGATAGTGAACCGTCTCCCCCCCGCCACGGCCGATAGTGAACCGTCTCCCCCCCGCCACGGCCGATAGTGAACCGTCTCCCCCCCGCCACGGCCGATAGTGAACCGTCTCCCCCCCGCCACGGCCGATAGTGAACCGTCTCCCCCCCGCCACGGCCGATAGTGAACCGTCTCCCCCCCGCCACGGCCGATAGTGAACCGTCTCCCCCCCGCCACGGCCGATAGTGAACCGTCTCCCCCCCGCCACGGCCGATAGTGAACCGTCTCCCCCCCGCCACGGCCGATAGTGAACCGTCTCCCCCCCGCCACGGCCGATAGTGAACCGTCTCCCCCCCGCCACGGCCGATAGTGAACCGTCTCCCCCCCGCCACGGCCGATAGTGAACCGTCTCCCCCCCGCCACGGCCGATAGTGAACCGTCTCCCCCCCGCCACGGCCGATAGTGAACCGTCTCCCCCCCGCCACGGCCGATAGTGAACCGTCTCCCCCCCGCCACGGCCGATAGTGAACCGTCTCCCCCCCGCCACGGCCGATAGTGAACCGTCTCCCCCCCGCCACGGCCGATAGTGAACCGTCTCCCCCCCGCCACGGCCGATAGTGAACCGTCTCCCCCCCGCCACGGCCGATAGTGAACCTTCTCCCCCCCGCCACGGCCGATAGTGAACCGTCTCCCCCCCGCCACGGCCGATAGTGAACCGTCTCCCCCCCGCCACGGCCGATAGTGAACCGTCTCCCCCCCGCCACGGCCGATAGTGAACCGTCTCCCCCCCGCCACGGCCAATAGTGAACCGTCTCCCCCCCGCCACGGCCGATAGTGAACCGTCTCCCCCCCGCCACGGCCGATAGTGAACGGTTTCCCATCCCCCATGGCCAATAGTGGGCATGTATGCTTTTGCAACATGAGCAGTGATCGGGGGTGGGGGGGGGCAGGGCTGCTAAATCTCAAGGTTCTTGTCCTTCCTGCTGACGTGTCCTTGATGAGGCCAGGCCTGACACTGCTTCCTCCCTCACCCGGCTCTCCACAGGTCTACACCTTTGAGATGCACATCATACAGGCAAAGACCAATGACGCAGGAGGTTATCGATGTGAGGTCAATGACAAGGACAAGTTTGATTGCTGCAACTTTGAGCTGAGTGTTCATGGTGAGTGCAAGTCATCCCATAAACTACCTCCCTATGGAGAGGAGGGCTCTTCAATGGCTGATGGTCTGAGCTCCCACACCACTGGCCAATATGCCAGAATAACCACACCAATGTATGATTGCAAATGTTCCATTTCAGGGGAAGTACACCCAGACTGCTGGCTCTAATTCAAAAGCAAAAGCTCCCCAGATACTGGAGATCTGAAATCAAAACCGAGAGTACTGGAGATGTTCAGCAGTTTAGGGAGTGTTGGTGGAGACAGAAACAGAGTTCATGTTTCAGGTTCACCAAAACTGGGAGAAGCTAGAAATGTTGATATGTTTTAAGGGGAGGAAAGAATGAAAAGAAAGCCCTGTGATAGGGTGCAGGCAGAAGAGATTAAAGGACAAAAAGGATGATGGTGCAAGGGAAAGGAGAGATGGCAACTGAACAAGTAAAGAAACATTAAGTGGGCCTAGAGGAGCTGTCAACAGGAAAAACAGAATTAATACCAATGCCTGCTCCCTTTAAGAAAAAAGGAAGTTAGAGATTTTGCTCTGAAATTGTTGAACTCAGTGTGAGTCCTGAATGCTGTAAAGAACCTAATCAAATATTGAGGTGCTGTCCTCACACTGCTGCTGAGTTTCATTGGAACAGTGCAGCAGGCCAAGGACAGAGAGACCAGACTGGGAACAAGGCTGGGAATTAAAATAACAGGCAGCTGAAAGCTCAGGATCACGCTTACATACTGAACAGAGGTGCTCTGTAAAGCAGTTACCCAATCTGTGTTTGGTCACCTCAGTGTGGAGGAGACTGCATTGTGAGCAGTGAATACAGTATCCAAGTTGAAGGAGGTATAGATAAATTGCTGCTTCACCTGGAAGGAGTGGCTGAGGCCTTGGTCAGTGGGAAGGGAGGAGGTGAAAGGACAGGTGTTGCATCTCCTGTGCTTGTATTAGAAGGGTATGAAGGGGAGGGGGTGCTGGGGCTGATAGAGAAGCCTGGAATGCTGAAAGGGCAGGTGTGGGGGAAGCTGTGTTTGGTGGCATCGTGCTGGAGGTGACAGAAATGACGGACGATGAAAGTTGAATCTGGAGACTGGTGAGTGGAAGGTGACAAGGGGAACCCTATCCTAGCTAGGAGAGATGGGAAGGGGTAAAAGCAAAACTGCTGGAAATGTGACAGACACAGTCGGATGGGCTGTTTAATTTCTTTATTCATTCATGTGGGCGTCGCTGGCTGGGCCAGTATTTATTGCCCGTCCCTAATTGCCCTTGTTCAGAGGACCTTTAAGGGTCAACTACATTGCTCTGGGTCTGGAGTCACATGTAGGCCAGACCAGGTAAGGATGGCAGATTTCCTTCCCTAAAGAACATTAGTGACAACCAGATGGGTTTTTACAACAATCGACAATGGTTTCATGGTCATCATCAGACTTTTAATTCCAGATTTTTATTAGATTCAAATTCCACCATTTGCTGTGGCGAGATTCGAACCCTGGGTCTCTGGATTACTAGTCCAGCGACAATGCCACTACACCATCACCTTTTAAGGGAGGGGGAGGGCGAGGGGGAGGGTGAAGGGGAGAGGGAGAGAGAGGGTGGGGGAGGGGGAGGGGGAGAGGGGGAGAGGGAGAGGGAGAGGGAGAGAGAGGGTGGGGGAGGGGAGGGGGAGGGGGAGGGGGAGAGGGAGGAGGATGACAGACAGACAGTCGGATGGCCTGTTTACTACCTGGGGGAGGGGGTGGGGGATCCTCAGTTGATGACAGGGAAAGACGTGTTGGACACACTGGTGTGGAAGATACTGCTTCTATTTGAAGTGAACCCAAAAAGCCAATTCATGATGGTGGAATTTGCAGGGACGGAAACAATAGGGTGAGGGGCAGAGGGTTAGGGAGAGAATCTCAAACCTTCAGCTTTACCAATGGTGGAGCAGTTAAAATCGGGGAGAGAAATGTATGAACAGGAGTAGGCCATTCAGCCCCTTGAACCTATTCTGTGTGTGCTACAGAGCGGAGCTGGAGGGGGACAGCTGTCTTGGAGGATGGATGGGCTGGAGGTTACAGAGATGAGAGCGAGGCCATGGGAGGATGAGAATTTTAAAATCAGTCGGAGGGAGCACAGGGGTGCTATCGATGTACTATTTGGAACAAAGTTGTAAACATGTTGTGTAAATATTACAGTAGTGGCACTAACTCTGGTGTGTTCAAATCCCAGAGGTCCCAGTGCAAGAGGAAGTGGACATTTTTTCTCAGTTCAGACGCACGTAAGTGACTCTCTTTAAATTTGAGATGTGAAACGTGTTTTAACATATCGAGGCCACTTTGATGTCTAATTCTCGACTTGCCAAACCCCACAGCAATACTTTACACCCAGAACCACCAAGAAAACCAGGGCCATTGAAGGCACAACCTGAGGCAAAGTCCTCCTCATGTGTTTCTATTGCCCATGAGCTTGGTGTCCTTACAGGCCAGGGTCTCAGTTGAGTCAGTGCTGCCGAGTGTTTGCCAGCCTGTGGCCTGGGCTTGTCAGAGTTGGCACAGGGTGCTGGCACTCCTGTCTGGACCTTCCGGCTAAGCAATCTGCTGCTGTTGCCTGGGGATGGGTCTCATCCCAGCTCAGTGACGAATTGGACTGTGGGGGGGGTGCAGAATCCAACATGCCAACATGGCAGGCAACATGCCATTAGGCCAAGGTGGCAGCGTATTGGTCAAACGTGGCAGTATATTCAAAACTGCAGCTGATTGGTGCAGGGTGGCAGCTTGGTGATCCAGTACAAGCGTTCATTGGGCAAATGTGTCCAAGTATTGGTTCAAGCTGGTTCAGTGTGGCAGCTCATTGCTGGTGTTTGATGAAGGAAGCAGCCTGTGACCACCCCCTCACTCTTCCTGTATTCCCTCAGCTTCATTGCATTGGTCATTGGCCTCTTCTTTAGTGTTTCCAGTTGATTTTATTGGGTTTTAAATATGACCTGTTGCTGGCTGAGTGTGAGTAAAGGTTCAGGTTGTGTCTGGGTGTGTTGCTGTGTCTGTGACAGCAACTGAAAAGAGCAGTTTTAACCTGGAATTCAAATCATCATCTAGGAGCCTGGCAGCAGTGGCAGCTCGGAAAAGGATGGGGATCAGTGGCAGGTAGTAACACTCTCCAACAGCACTCAATCCCAGCTCTTAAAGGGCCAGCAGCAACAATGGGAATGTCCAGGTCCCCAGTGACCTGATTGGCCAATGATAAACATGGAAAAAGCACAAACAAGGATGGGGATTCCCTGCTCATGACCAGGGTCGTGGCTCCTTTAAGAAGCTGGGTCAGTCAGCTGACTAAACAGCAATCACAGAATCTCTCCCAACATTTGGACCATTACAGAGTCCTGTTGTGGGGGCCATTCTGGGGACAGCTGGACTGTGAGAGGCGATCACCGAGTCACATCAGCAACACAGTGGGCAGAATTTTCAGGTTGGCAGGCGGGCATGACTGGCGGGTTCACGAGCGGCTGGAGAACGAGCTGCCCACTGCAGTCAGCCCCTGACTGCGATTTCACACTGATGGCCAATTGACGGCCAGCCAGCGAGGAACGCATGTTGAAATGCTCAGCGCTGCCGGGGAGAGGGGCTGGAGGGGGTGAGCGCTGAATGAAAGCTCCCTGAAGGCAGAGAGCTGCCTCTGGGAGCTGAAGACTTCAAAACAATTAAACAAAGATTGTAAAATCAGGGGAAAATGTCCAAGCGCCACAATCAGTCACCTGAACATATACCTGATAAAAATGCTGCCCATTGATAATTTTTATATTTAATAGCGGAAACTTCATCCTGTACTTGGATGAGGTTTCATCAAAAATGCAAAGTCGGCCGATTCGCCTGCCTGCCAACCGGGACCACAATAAATTGGGGACAATTACAACTTTACTGGGATTAATTGCCTCTTAATTGTTGGTGGGCACATTTCTGACTCCTGCTCACCTGTCATCATCGCGCATCATCATCGTTCATCATCATCATTGCCCGTCATCATGGCGCATCATCATCATCTTCGCGCATCATCGTCGCGCATCATCATCATCGCGCATCGACATCATCATCACGCATCATCATCATCGTGCATCATCATCATCACCTGTCATCATCACGCATCATCATCGTGCATCATCATCGCCTGTCATCATCGCGCATCAACATCATCATCACGCATCATCATCGCCCGTCATCATCACGCATCATCATCGCGCATCATCATCATCGCGCATCATCATCATCGCGCATCATCATCATCGCGCATCATCATCATCGCCCATCATCATCATCGCCCATCATCATCATCGCCCATCATCATCGCCCATCATCATCATCACGCATCATCATCATCGCGCATCATCATCATCGCGCATCATCATCATCGCGCATCATCATCATCGCCCATCATCATCGCGCATCATCATCATCGCCCATCATCATCATCATCGCGCATCATCATCATCGCCCATCAACATCATCATCGCGCATCATCATCGCGCATCATCGTCATCATCGCGCATCATCATCATCATCGCGCATCATCATCACCATCGCGCATCATCATCATCGCGCATCATCATCATCATCATCGCGCATCATCATCATCATCGCGCATCATCATCATCATCGCGCATCATCATCATCTTCACCGTCATCATCGCGCATCATCATCATCGCGCATCATCATCACCATCGCGCATCATCATCGTCGCGCATCATCATCACCGTCGCGCATCATCATCATCGTCGCGCATCATCATCATCGTCGCGCATCATCATCATCGTCGCGCATCATCATCATCGTCGCGCATCATCATCGTCGCGCATCATCATCATCGTCGCGCATCATCATCACCATCGCGCATCATCATCACCATCGCGCATCATCATCACCATCGCGCATCATCGTCATCATCGCCACTCATCGTCGTCATCGCGCATCAACATCAACATCGCCACTCATCGTCATCATCGCGCATCATCATCAACATCGTGCATCATCATCATCATCGCGCATCATCATCACCATCGCGCATCATCATCATCATCGCGCATCATCATCATCGCGCATCATCATCATCGCGCATCATCGTCATCATCGCCACTCATCGTCGTCATCGCGCATCAACATCAACATCGCGCATCATCATCAACATCGCCACTCATCGTCGTCATCGCGCATCATCATCAACATCGTGCATCATCATCATCGTCGCGCATCATCATCATCGTCGCGCATCATCATCATCGCGCATCATCATCGTCATCGGGCATCATCATCATCATCGCGCATCATCATCATCGTCGCGCATCATCATCATCGTCGCGCATCATCATCATCGTCGCGCATCATCATCATCGTCGGGCATCATCATCGTCGGGCATCATCATCATCGCGCATCATCATCATCGCACATCATCATCATCATCACGCATCATCATCATCGCGCATCATCATCGGGCATCATCATCATCGCGCATCATCATCATCAACATCGGGCATCATCATCATCATCGCGCATCATCATCATCAACATCGCGCATCATCATCATCGCGCATCATCATCATCGCGCATCATCAACATCGCGCATCGTCATCATCAACATCGTGCATCATCATCAACATCGCGCATCGTCATCATCAACATCGCGCATCGTCATCATCATCATCACGCATCATCATCATCGCGCATCATCATCATCATCGGGCATCATCATCATCGCGCATCATCATCATCAACATCGGGCATCATCATTATCGCGCATCATCATCATCAACATCGGGTATCATCATCATCATCGCGCATCATCATCATCAACATCGCGCATCATCATCATCGCGCATCATCATCATCGCGCATCATCATCATCAACATCGCGCATCATCAACATCGCGCATCATCATCAACATCGCGCATCATCATCAACATCGCGCATCGTCATCATCAACATCGCGCATCGTCATCATCAACATCGCGCATCATCATCATCATCGCGCATCATCATCATCAACATCGCGCATCATCATCATCAACATCGCACATCATCATCAACATCGCGCATCATCATCATCAACATCGCGCATCATCATCATCATCGCGCATCGTCATCATCGCGCATCATCATCATCACCACTCATCGTCATCATCGCGCATCATCATCAACATCGCCACTCATCGTCATCATCGTGCATCATCATCATCAACATCGCGCATCATCATCAACATCGCGCATCGTCATCATCGCGCATCATCATCATCGCCACTCATCGTCATCATCGCGCATCATCATCAACATCGTCATCATCGCGCATCATCATCATCAACATCGCCACTCATCGTCATCATCGCGCATCATCATCATCAACATCGCCACTCATCGTCATCATCGCGCATCATCAACATCGCGCATCATCATCATCGCGCATCATCATCATCGCGCATCATCATCACGCATCATCGCGCATCATCATCAACATCGCGCATCATCAACATCGCGCATCATCATCATCGCGCATCATCATCAACATCGCACATCATCAACATCGCGCATCATCAACATCGTGCATCATCAACATCGTGCATCATCAACATCGTGCATCATCATCATCATCGCGCATCATCATCCACGCATCATCATCATCATCGCGCATCTTCATCATCGCGCATCATCATCATCATCGCATCATCAACACCGCGCATCATCATCATCATCGCGCATCATCATCATCATCGCGCATCACCATCATCATCGCGCATCATCATCGCGCATCATCATCATCGCGCATCATCATCATCGCGCAACATCATCATCATCGCGCATCATCATCGCACATCATCATCGCGCATCATCATCGCTCATCATCATCATCATCACGCATCATCATCATCATCACGCATCATCATCATCGCGCATCATCATCATCATCGCGCATCATCATCATTGCGCATCATCATCATCATCGCGCATCATCATCGCTCATCATCATCATCACGCATCATCATCATCGCGCATCATCATCATCGCGCATCATCATCATCGCGCATCATCATCATCATCGCGCATCATCATCATCATCGCGCAATATTTTATACTCGAGCAGGTCAGGCAGGAGCTCACACGCGTCCTGAAAATTCTGCCCAGTGAATAGAACACTCAGTGTCTGTCTGCGAACCAGCTCCACACACCCACCCCCACCCACACCCCCCCCACACACACACCCCCACACACACCCACCCACACCCTCCCACACACACCGACACACACCCACCCACACCCCCCCACACACACACCCACACCCCCCCACACACACCCACCCACACCCCCCCCACACACACCCTCCCACACCCCCCCCGCACACACCCCCCCCACACACACCCCCCCACACACACCCACACACACGTTCCCACACACCCACCCCCACACACACCCACACACACACACACCCACACACACCCACAAAAACACCCCCACTCACCCACCCTCCACAGACACACACCCACACAACCACCCACCCCTCACACACCCACCCCCACACACCCCCCACACACCCACCCCCACACACCCACTCCCACCCTCACGCCCACCCCCACCCACCTCCACACACCCACCCCCACACACCCACCCCCACACACCCACACCCACACACCCACCTCCATACACACCCACACACACCCACACATCCACCCCTCACACACCCACCCCCCCCACACACCCACCCCCACACGCACACCCCCCCATGCCCACCCCCACACACCCACCCCCACACACACCCCCCTTCCTCCTTCCCCCTGCCTCTCCTCTTCCATCTCCCATCCCCTCTTTCTCCTCCCCCCCCCCTTTCTCCTTCAATCCCCTCCTTTAGTCCCCCTCCTTTATTCCCCCTCCTTTATTCCCCCTCCTTTATTCCCCCTCCTTTATTCCCCCTCCTTTATTCCCCCTCCTTCATTCCCCCTCCTTCATTCCCCCTCCTTCATTCCCCCTCCTTCATTCCCCCTCCTTCATTCCCCCTCCTTCATTCCCCCTCCTTCATTCCCCCTCCTTCATTCCCCCTCCTTCATTCCTGCCTCCTCCACCCTCTCTTCCCCCCTCCCTCCCCATCACAGTGTTTTCCTACATTCGAACTCACTGCAGCTTTCACCTTTCTGATTTGAGCCCATTGTCACTGCATCAGCAAAGACCATGCACCCACCTCACACGGCCTCTGTGCTGGCACCTCATTGGTCTGTTCCAATAGGAAACCTCATGACATAGCCTCTCCGTGGTCTAGATAGAGAAACGATGAAGGAAGAGGTCAGAATATGGCACAATCTCCGACACAAGCAAAGGGCTGATCTGACATGTGAGAGAGAATGAAAATGCATTTCCAAAGAATGTTTCACATTTTCAGGACTTTGCAGCTAAGAAAGTCCACAGTCCAGTAAACATACCACCAGTGATAATATTCAACAAGATATGGCCCAGCAGGTCTCTCGACTATACCAAAACCACCACAGCCATTTGAAGAAGGCCCATTCCCAGCTGCTCAGGGCAAAATCATTGGCATTGCCAGCGATGCCCACATCCTGAAATTAAATTTAAAAAGCCAGCTACATAAGCAGCAGCAGCTGGGCGAGTTAATCAAACAGAAACCATAGGCATTTTCCACTCATGAACAGCAACCTGTTCATCCTGTGATGAGGCTTCACTACAGAGAGCTACGATTAACACATCAATGCCAGCCACCAATCAATGATCTCACCCAAAGATCATAGGGAGGGAGCCAAATTCTCACAGCAGTGAGAGCCAAGGCAACACCAGCTTCACTCTATATCTAACCCCGTGCTGTACCTGTTCTGGGAGTGTTTGATGGGGACAGTGTAAGACGTAAGACATAGGAGCAGAAATTAGGCCATTCGGCCCATTGAGTCTGCTCCGCCATTCAATCATGGCTGATAAGTTTCTCAACCCCATTCTCCCGCCTTCTCCCCGTAACCTTTGATCCCCTTACCACTCAAGAACCTATCTATCTCCATCTTAAATACACTCAATGACCTGGCCTCCACAGCCTTCTGTGGCGATGAATTCCATAGATTCACCACTCTCTGGCTAAAGAAGTTTCTCCTCATCTCTGTTCTAAAAGGTCTTCCCTTTACTCTGAGGCTGTGCCCTCGGGTCCTAGTCTCTCCTACTAATGGAAACAACTTCCCCACGTCCACTCTATCCAGGCCTTTCAGTATTCTGTAAGTTTCAATCAGATCCCCCCTCATCCTTCTAAACTCCATTGAGTATAGACCCAGAGTCCTCAAACGTGCCTCATATGTTAAGCCTTTCATTCCTGGGATCGTTCTCATGAACCTCCTCTGGACCCTCTCCAGGGCCAGCACATCCTTCCTGAGATACGGGGCCCAAAATTGCTCACAATATTCTAAATGTGGTCTGACCAGAGCCTTATAAAGTCTCAGCAGCACATCCCTAATTTTATATTCTAGTCCTCTCGAAATAAATGCCAACATTGCGTTTGCCTTCCTAACTACCGATTCAACCTGCAAGTTAACCTTAAGAGAATCCTGGACTAGGACTCCCAAGTCCCTTTGCACTCCAGATTTCTGAATACTCTCCCCATTTAAAAAATAGTCTATGCCTCTATTCTTCCTACCAAAGTGGATGACCTCACACTACCCCACGTTGTATTCCATCTGCCACTTCTTTACCCATTCTCCTAACCTGTCCAAATCCTTCTGCAGCCTCCCCGCCTCCTCAATACTACCTGTCCCTCCACCTATCTTTGTATCATCTGCAAACTTAGCCAGGATGCCCTCAGTTCCTTCATCTAGATCATTAATGTATAAAGTGAAAAGTTGTGGTCCCAACACTGACCCCTGTGGAACTCCACTAGTCACCGGCCGCCATCCTGAGAAGGACCCCCTTATCCCCACTCTCTGCCTCCTGCCAGACAGCCAATCTTCCATCCATGCTAATACCTTGCCTCTAACACCATGGGCCTTTATCTTACTGAGCAGCCTCCTGTGCGGCACCTTGTCAAAGGCCTTCTGGAAGTCCAAGTAGATAACATCTATTGGCTCTCCTTTGTCTAACCTACTCGTTACCTCCTCAAAGAATTTTAACAGATTTGTCAGGCATGACCTCCCCTTGATGAAACCATGCTGACTTTGCCTGATTTTACCATGCACTTCCAAGTATTCTGAAATCTCATCCTTAACAATGGACTCTAAAATCTTACCAACGACCGAGGTCAGGCTAATCGGCCTGTAATTTCCCGTCTTTTGCCTCACTCCCTTCTTAAACAGGGGGATTACATTAGCGATTTTCCAGTCCTCTGGGACCCTCCCTGATTCCAGTGATTCCTGAAAGATCACCACTAACACCTCCACTATCTCTTCAGCTATCTCCTTCAGAACTCTGGGGTGTAATCCATCTGGCCCAGGTGATTTATCCACCTTCAGACCTTTCAGTTTTCCTAGCACCTTCTCCTTGGTAATGGCCACCATACTCACCTCTGCCCCCTGACTCTCTTGAACTTTGGGGATGTCACTCATGTCTTCCACTGTGAAGACTGACGCAAAGTACCTATTCAGTTCCTCCGCCATTTATTTGTTCCCCACTACCACTTCTCCAGCATCATTTTCCAGCGGCCCAATGTCCACTTTAGCCTCTCTCCTACCCTTTATATATCTAAAAAAACTCTTACAATCTTCTTTTGTATTACTGGCTAGTTTACCCTCATATTTAATCTTCTCCCTCCTTATTTCTTTTTTAGTTGTCCTTTATTGGTCTTTGTAGGCTTCCCAATCCCCTGGTTTCCCACTGCTCTTTGCCGCATTGTATGCTTTCTCTTTAGCTTTTATGATGTCCCTGACTTCCCTTGTCAGCCATGGTTGCCTCGTCCTCCCTTTAGTATGCTTCTTCTTCCTAGGGATGAATTTTTGCTGTGTCTCCCAATTACTCCCAGAAACTCCTGCCATTGCTGTTCCACTGCCTTTCCTGCTAGGCTCATCTCCCAGTCAATTCTGGCCAGCTCCTCCCTCATGCCTCTGTCGTTGCCTTTATCCAACTGTAATACCGTTACATCTGATTCCAGCTTTTTCCTCTCAAATTGCAGGGTAAATTCTATTATATTATGGTCACTTCCTCCTCAGGGTTCCTTCATCTTAAGCTCCCTTATCAAATCTGCCTCATTACACATCACTAAATCTAGAATTGCTTGTTACCTAGTGGGCTCCACCACAAGCTGCTCCAAAAAGCCATCTCGTAGACATGCAACAAATTCCTTTTCTTAGGATCCACTACCAACCTGATTTTCCCAGTCTACCTGCATATTGAAATCAGATAAAGGGACCACAATGAGAAAGGGGACGGGATAGAAGGAGCTATAGTCAGTATCTAACCATGCGCTGTACCTGTCCTGGGAATGTTTGATGGGGACAGTGGAGTGGGAGCTTTATTCTGTATCTAACCCCGTGCTATACCTGTCCTGGGAGTGTTTGATGGGACAGTGTAGAGGAAGATTTATTTTCTATGTAAATATATAATAGACATAAACCAGCCCATCAGAATCACTTTTGAAAGCAGCAGGTGAATCCATTCTGAATCAGTTTGCACTCTGACACCTGAGCAGTGTGTTCTTAATATGAGAGGTTTGAATGACAGATCCAAAAGATTAAATCAACTACAAATTCTCTTTATCCAAAAGCATTACTGACAGCTATTTGCCCACTGTGTGTTAGGAAGCTGTGACATATTGCATATTGTTGGAGGAACAGTTCCCCCACAGCAGCTATCCTGCTCTCTAACTGGCTCATCTCTCTGCAGTAGCACAGATGCAGGTGACGAGGCTGGTGAGCTGGACTTCAGCACCCTACTGAAGAAGCGGTAAGATTAATGTCATTCCATCCAGCACCCGGAGAGCCCGCCCGGCGCCCGGAGAGCCCGCCTTGCGCAGGACTGATCCATCCAACACTGGGATAATTTACCAGTCACTGGAATATTCCTTCCAGCATTTGGATACTCTACCCAATGCTGGGAGAATCTTTCCAGCACTGGGTAAATCCACCCAACACTGGAAACTGAAACCAATGCAAGGCTAACCCATTCAACACTGGAATTTTTCTCCCAGCAGTGGAATAATCCAACTAACATTGGGATAATCCACCCAATTTACTCAATATTGGAATAATATACACTGTACTGGCACAATCCATTCAACACTGGGCTAATCTATCCACCCAAGTGAGGTAATCTACCCAGTGACACTGGGCTAATCCACCCAGTGACACTGGGCTAATCCACCCAGCGACAGTGAGGTTAGCTATCTAGCCACAATAGATTAATCCATCCAGTCTCAGTGGGCTAATATACACAGCGACAGTGAGGTAATTTACTGAGTGGTACTAGACTAATCTACCCAGCGACAATAACGTAATGTACCTAGTGACAGTGGGACAATAGACCCAGTAACAGTGAGATAATCTACCCAGTGCTGCTGGACTAATCTATCCAGCGATAGTGAGTTAATCTACCCAGTGACAGTGAGGTAATCTATCTAGAAACCATGTGGTAATCTACAGAGCAACACTGGGCTAATCTACCAAGCAACAGTGAGGTAACCTACGCAGCAACAGTGAGATAATCCACCCAGCAACAGTGAGGTAATCTACCTAGCAACAGTGTGGTAATCTATCCAGTGTTACTGGGCTAACCTACCCAGCGACACTGGGCTGATCTACGCAGCAACAGTGAGGTAATCCACCCAGCAACAGTGAGGTAATCTACCTAGCAACAGTGTGGTAACCTATCCAGTGTTACTGGGCTAACCTACCCAGCGACACTGGGCTGATCCACCCAGCAACAGTGAGGTAATCTACCCAGTGACAGTGAGGTAATCTTCCCAGCGACAGTGAGGTAATCTTCCCAGCGACAGTGAGGTGATCTACCCAGTGAAACCGGGCTAATCCACCCAGAGACAGTGAGGTAATCTACCCAGTGACACTGGGCTAATCTACCCAGCGACAGTGAGGTAATCTACCCAGCGATAGTGAGGTAACCTACCCAGCGACAGTGAGGTAATCTACCCAGCGACAGTGAGGTAATCTACTCAGCGACAGTGAGGCAATCTACCCAGCGACAGTGAGGTAATCTACCCAGTGACGGCGAGGTAATTTACCCAGTGACGGTGAGGTAATGTACCCAGTGACGGTGAGGTAATTTACCCAGTGACGGTGAGATAATTTACCCAGTGACGGTGAGATAATTTACCCAGTGACGGTGAGGTAATTTACCCAGTGACGGTGAGGTAATTTACCCAGTGACGGTGAGGTAATTTACCCAGTGACGGTGCGGCAGTCTACCCAGTGACGGTGAGGCAGTCTAACCAGTGACGGTGAGGCAATCTACGCAGTGACGGTGTAGCAATCTACCAAGTGACGGTGAGGCAGTCTACCCAGCGATGGTGAGGCAATCTACCCAGTGATGGTGAGGCAATCTACCCAGTGACGGTGAGGCAGTCTACCCAGTGACAGTGAGGCAATCTACCCAGTGATGGTGAGGCAGTCTACCCAGTGACAGCGAGGTAATTTACCCAGTGACGGTGAGGTAATTTACCCAGCGACGGTGAGGTAATTTACCCAGCGACGGTGCGGTAATTTACCCAGCGATGGTGAGGTAATTTACCCAGTGATGGTGAGGCAGTCTACCCAGTGACGGTGAGGTACTTTACCCAGTGACGGTGAGGTACTTTATCCAGTGACGGTGAGGTACTTTACCCAGTGACGGTGAGGTAATTTACCCAGCGACGGTGAGACAGTCTACCCAGCGACGGTGGGGCAGTCTACCCAGCGACAGTGATGCTGTCTACCCAGCGACGGTGAGGCAGTCTACCCAGTGAAGGTGAGGCAGTCTGCCCAGTAACAGTGAGGTAATCTACCCAGCGCTACTGGACTAATCTACCCAGCGGCAGTGAGTTAATTTACCCAATCACAGTGGGCTAATGTATCCAGTGACAGTGAGGTAATCTTCCCAGCGACAGTGAGGTAATCTACCCAGTGATACCGGTCTAACCTACCCAGTGCCAGTGAGGTAATTCTTCCAGCGACAGTGAGGTAATCTACCCAGCGCTACTGGACTAATCTACCCAGCGGCAGTGAGTTAATCTACCTAATAACAGAGTCTAATGTATCCAGTGACAGTGAGGTAATCTACCCAGTAATACTGGACTAATCTACCCAGCGACAGTGCGATAACCTACCCAGCGACATTGTGGTAATCTACCCAGCAATAATGAGGCAATCTCTTCAGTGATATTAGGCTAATCTGTCCCGTGACACTGAGGTAACCTATCCAGCCACATTAGGCTAATCGACCCAATGTCAGTGAAGTAATATAATGAGTGGCACTAGACTAATCTACCCAGCAACAATGACATAATCTACCCAGTGACGGTGTGGTAATTTACCCAGCGATGGTGAGGTAATTTACCCAGCGACGGTGAGGCAATTTACCCAGTGACGGTGCGGCAATCGACCCAGTGATGGTGAGGCAATTTAACCAACGACGGTGAGGCAATTTTCCCAGTGACGGTGAGGCAATTGACCCAGCGACAGTGAGGCAATTTACTCACTAATGTTGAGGTAATTTACCCACTGACAGTATGGTAATTTAACCAGGGATGGTAAGGCAATATTCCCAGCGACGGCGAGGTAATTTACCCATTGACGGTGAGGCAATTTACCCAGTGACGGCGAGGTAATTTACCCAGCGACGAGTAGCTATTTTACCCTATGACGGTGAGGTAATTTACCCTATGACGGTGAGGCAGTCTACCCAGCGACGGTGAGGCAATTTACCGAGCGAAGGGGCGGCAATCGACCCAGTGACGGTGAGGCAATTTACCCAGTGATGGTGAGGCAATTTACACAGCGTCAGTGAGGTAATTTACCCTGTGACGGTGAGGCAATTTACCCAGCGACGGTGAGACAATTTCCCCAGTGACGGTGAGGTAATTTACACAGTGACGGTGTGGCAGTCTGCCCAGCGACGGTGAGACAATTTACCCAGTGACGGTGATGTAGATTAGCCAGCGACAGTGAGGCAATATACCCAGCGATACTGAGGTAATTTACACAGCGATGGTGAGGCAGTCTACCCAGTGACGGTGAGGTAATTTACCCAGCGAAGGTGAGGCAATTTACCCAGTGACGGTGATGTAGATTAGCCAGCGACAGTGAGGCAATATACCCAGCGATACTGAGGTAATTTACCCAGCGATGGTGAGGCAGTCTACCCAGTGAAGGTGAGGTAATTTACCCAGTGACGGTGAGGTAGTTTATCCAGTGACGGTGAGGCAGTCTACCCAGTGACGGTGAGGTAATTTACCCAGTGACGGTGAGGCAATTTACCCAGCGACGGTGAGGTAATTTGCCCAGCAACGGCGAGGTAATTTACCCAGTGAGGGTGAGGCAATTTACCCAGTGATCGCGAGCTAATTTACCCAGTGACGGTGAGGTAATTTACCCAGTCACGGTGAGGCAATTTACCCAGCGACGGTGAGGTAATTTACCCAGCAACGGCGAGGTAATTTACCCAGTGAGGGTGAGGCAATTTACCCAGTGACCGCGAGCTAATTTACCCAGTGACGGTGAGGCAATTAACTCAGTGACGGTGAGATAATTTACCCAGTGACGGCGTGGTAATGTACACAGTGACGGTGAGGCTATTTGCCCAGCGTCGGTGAGGTGATTTACCCTATGACGGTGAGGCAATCTACCCAGTGACGGTGAGGCAGTTTTCCCAGTGACAGTGAGGCAATGTACCCAGTGACGCTGAGGTAATTTACCCAGTGTCGGTGAGGTAATTTACCCTGCGATGGTGAGGCAATTTATCCAGTGACGGTGAGGCAATTTACCCAGTGACCGTGAGGTAATTTACACAGCGACGGTGAGGCAATTTACACAGCGACGGTGAGGCAATTTACCCAACGGCGGTGAGGCAATTTCCCCAGTGACCGTGAGGTAATTTACCGAGTGACGGTGAGGCCATTTACCCAGTGACGGTGAAGCAATTTACCCAGCGACGGTGAGGCAATTTTCCAAGTGACAGTGAGGCAATTTACCCAGAGACGGTGAGGCAATTTACACAGCGATGGTGAGGCAATTTGCCCAACGGCGGTGAGGCAATTTACCCAGTGACAGTGAGGCAATTTACCCACTGATGTTGAGGTAATTTACCCACTGACAGTGAGGTAATTTAACCAGGGATGGTGATGCAATTTACCCAGTGACGGTGAGGCAATTTACCCAGTGACGGTGAGGTAATTTACCCAGTGACGGTGAGGCAATTTACCCAGCGACGGTGAGGTAATTTACCCAGCAACGGCGAGGTAATTTACCCAGTGAGGGTGAGGCAATTTACCCAGTGACGGTGAGGTAATTTACCCAGCAACGGCGAGGTAATTTACCCAGTGAGGGTGAGGCAATTTACCCAGTGACCGCGAGCTAATTTACCCAGTGACGCTGAGGTAATTTACCCAGTGTCGGTGAGGTAATTTACCCTGCGATGGTGAGGCAATTTATCCAGTGACGGTGAGGCAATTTACCCAGTGACCGTGAGGTAATTTACACAGCGACGGTGAGGCAATTTACACAGCGACGGTGAGGCAATTTACCCAACGGCGGTGAGGCAATTTCCCCAGTGACCGTGAGGTAATTTACCGAGTGACGGTGAGGCCATTTACCCAGTGACGGTGAAGCAATTTACCCAGCGACGGTGAGGCAATTTTCCAAGTGACAGTGAGGCAATTTACCCAGAGACGGTGAGGCAATTTACACAGCGATGGTGAGGCAATTTGCCCAACGGCGGTGAGGCAATTTACCCAGTGACAGTGAGGCAATTTACCCACTGATGTTGAGGTAATTTACCCACTGACAGTGAGGTAATTTAACCAGGGATGGTGATGCAATTTACCCAGTGACGGTGAGGCAGCCTACCCAGTGACGGTGAGGTAATTTACCCAGTGACGGTGAGGCAATTTACCCAGTGACGGTGAGGTAATTAACCCAGTGACGGTGAGGTAATTTACCCAGTGACGGTGAGGTAATTTACCCAGTGACGGTGAGGCAATTTACACAGCGACGGTGAGGCAATTTGCCCAACGGCGGTGAGGCAATTTACCCAGTGACAGTGAGGCAATTTACCGACTGATGTTGAGGTAATTTACCCACTGACAGTGAGGTAATTTAACCAGGGATGGTGAGGCAATTTACCCAGTGACGGTGAGGCAGTAGACCCAGTGACGGTGAGGTAGTTTACCCAGTGATGGTGATGCAATTTGCTCAGTGACGGTGAGGCAATCTACCCAGTGACGGTGAAGTAATTTACCCAGTGACGGTGAGATAATTTACCCAATGACGGTGAGGCAGTCTACCCAGTGACGGTGAGGTAATTTACCCAGTGACAGTGAGGCAGTCTACCCAGTGACGGTGAGGTAATTTACCCAGTGAGGGTGAGGCAGTCTACCCTGTGACGGTGAGGCACTCTACCCAGTGACGGTGAATTAGTCTACCCATTGACGGTGAGGTAATTAACCCAATGATGGTCAGGCAGTCTATCCAGTGACGGTGAGGTGATTTACCCAGTGACAGTGAGGCAGTCTACCCTATGACGGTGAGACAGTCTACCCAGTGACGGTGAGGTGATTTACCCAGTCACGGTGAATTAGTCTACCCATTGACGGTGAGGTAATTAACCAAGTGAAAGGGATGCAGTCTACCCAGTGACGGCGAGGCAATTTACCCAGAGATATTGAGGCAGTCTACACAGCGACGGTGAAGTAATTTAACCAGCGACGGTGGGGTGATTTACCAGCGACGGTGATGTAATTTACCCAGTGACGGTGAGGTAATTTACCCAGCGACGGTGAGGTAATTTACCCAGCGATGGTGAGGTAATTTACCCAGCGACGGTCAGGTAATTTACCTAGCGACGGTGAGGCAATTTACACAGTGACGGCGAGGTAATTTACCCAGTGTCGGTGAGGCAACCTAGCCAGTGACGCTGAGGCAGTCTACCCAGTGATGGTGAGGCCGTCTACCCAGTGATAGTGAGGCAATCTACCCAGTGATGGTGAGGCAATTTACCCAGTGACGGTGAGGTAATTTACCCAGTGACAGTGAGGTAATTTACCCAGTGACGGTGAGGTAATTTACCCAGTGACGGCGAGGTAATTTACCCAGTGTCGGTGAGGCAACCTAGCCAGTGACGCTGAGGCAGTCTACCCAGTGATGGTGAGGCCGTCTACCCAGTGATAGTGAGGCAATCTACCCAGTGACGGTGAGGCAATTTACCCAGTGACGGTGAGGTAATTTACCCAGTGACAGTGAGGTAATTTACCCAGTGACGGTGAGGTAATTTACCCAGTGACAGTGAGGCAATTTACCCAGTGACGGTGAGGCAGCCTACCCCGTGACGGTGAGGTAATTTAACCAGTGATGGTGAGGCAGTCTACCCAGTGACAGTGAGGCAATTTACCCAGTGACGGTGAGGCAGCCTACCCCGTGACGGTGAGGTAATTTAACCAGTGATGGTGAGGCAGTCTACCCAGTGACAGTGAGGCAATTTACCCAGTGACGGTGAGGCAGCCTACCCCGTGACGGTGAGGTAATTTACCCAGTGACGATAAGGCAGTCTACCTAGTGATGGTGAGGTAATTTACCTAGTAACGGTGAGGCAGTCTACCCAGTGACGGTGAGATAATTTACCCACTGATGGTGAGGCAGTCTACCCATTGAAGGAAATTAGTCTATCCAGTGACGGTGATGTAGCCTATCCAGTGATGGTGAGGCCGTATACCCAGCGATGGTGAGGCAATCGACCCAGTGACAGTGAGGCAATCTACCCAGTGACAGTGGGGCAATGTACCCAGAGACAGTGAGGCAATTTAACCAGTGACGGTGAGGCAATTTGCATTACGAGGGAGAGGCAATTTACCCAGCGACAGTGAGGCAATTTACCCACTGATGTTGAGGTAATTTACCCCCTGACAGTGAGGTAATTTAACCAGGGATGGTGAGGCAATTTACCCAGTGACAGTGAGGCAATTTACCCAGTGACGGTGAGGCAATTTATCCAGTGACGGTGAGGCAAACTACCCAGTGACGGTGAGGCAATCTACCCAGTGACGGTGAGGCAATCTACCCAGTGACGGTGAGGCAATCTACCCAGTGACGGTGAGGCAATCTACCCAGTGACGGTGAGGCAATCTACCCAGTGATGGTGAGGCAATCTACCCAGTGACGGTGAGGCAGTCTACCCTGTAACGGAGTGGAAATTTACCCAGTGTCGGTGATGCAGCCTACCCAGTGATGCTGAGGCAGTCTACCCAATGATGGTGAGGCCGTCTACTCAGTGATGGTGAGGACGTCTACCCAGTGATGGTGAGGCCGTCTACCCAGTGACGGTGAAGCAGTCAACCTAGTAACGGTAAGGTAGCCACACCAGTGATGGTGAGGCAGCCTGCCCAGTGACGGTGAGGTGATTTACCCAGTGACGGTGAGGCAGTCTACCCAGTGATGGTGAGGCAGTCTACCCAGTAACGGTGTGGCAATTTACCCAGAGTCGGTGAGGCAATTTAACCAGCGACGATGAGGCAATTTGCATTACGACGAAGAGGTAATTTACCCAGTGACGGTGAGGCAGTCTACCCAGTGACGGTGAGGCAATTTACACAGTGACGGTGAGGTAATTTACCCAGTCACGGTAAGGCAGTCTACCCAGTGACGGTGAGGCAATTTACACAGTGACGGTGAGGTAATTTACCCAGTCACGGTAAGGCAGTCTACCCAGTGACGGTGAAGTAATTTACCCAGTGAGGGTGAAGTAATTTACCCAGTGATATTGAGGCAGTCTACACAGCGACAGTGAGGTGATTTACCCAGTGACTGTGAATTAGTGTACCCATTGACGGTGAGGTAATTAACCCAATGACGGTCAGGCAGTCTACCCAGTGACGGTGAGGTAATTTACCCACTGACAGTGAAGTAATTTACCCAGTGACTGTGAGGCAATTTACCCAGTGACGGTGAGGCAATTTACCCAGTGACAGTGAGGCAATTTACCCAGTGACGGTGAGGCAATTTACCCAACGACGGTGAAGCCATTTACCCAGCGATGGTGAGGCAATTTTCCAAGTGACGGTGAGGCAATTTTCCAAGTGACAGTGAGGTAATATACCCAGCAACGGTGAGACAATTTTCCAAGTGACGGTGAGGCAATTTACCCAGAGACGGTGAGGCAATTTACACAGCGACGCTGAGGCAATTTGCCCAACGGCGGTGAGGCAATTTACCCAGTGACAGTGATGTAATTTAGCCAGGGATGGTGATGCAATTTACCCAGTGACGTTGAGGCAGCCTACCCAGTGACGGTGAGGTAATTTACACAGTGACGGTGAGGCAATTTACCCAGTGACGGTGAGGCAGTCTACAACTTGACGGTGAGGTAATTTACGCAGTGATGGTGAGGCTGTCTACCCAGTGACTGTGAGGTAATTTACCCAGTGACAGTGAGGCAGTATACCCATTGACAGTAAGATAATTTACCCATTGACGGTGAGGTAATTTACCCAGTGACGGTGAGGCAATTTACCCAGTGACGGTGAGGCAGTCTACAACGTGACGGTGAGGTAATTTACCCAGTGATGGTGTGGCTGTCTACCCAGTGACTGTGTGGTAATTTACCCAGTGACAGTGAGGCAGTATACCCATTGACAGTAAGATAATTTACCCATTGACGGTGAGGTAATTTACCCAGTGACAGTGAGGCAGCCTACCCCGTGACGGTGAGGTAATTTAACCAGTGATGGTGAGGCAGTCTACCCAGTGACAGTGAGGCCATTTACCCAGTGACGGTGAGGCAGTCTACCCAGTGATGGTGAGGCAATTTACACAGTGACGGTGAGGTAATTTACCCAGTCACGGTAAGGCAGTCTACCCAGCGACGGTGAAGTAATTTACCCAGTGAGGGTGAAGTAATTTACCCAGTGATATTGAGGCAGTCTACACAGCGACAGTGAGGTGATTTACCCAGTGACTGTGAATTAGTGTACCCATTGACGGTGAGGTAATTAACCCAATGACGGTCAGGCAGTCTACCCAGTGACTGTGAGGTAATTTACCCAGTGACAGTGAGGCAGTATACCCATTGACAGTAAGATAATTTACCCATTGACGGTGAGGTAATTTACCCAGTGACGGTGAGGCAATTTACCCAGTGACGGTGAGGCAGTCTACAACGTGACGGTGAGGTAATTTACCCAGTGATGGTGTGGCTGTCTACCCAGTGACTGTGTGGTAATTTACCCAGTGACAGTGAGGCAGTATACCCATTGACAGTAAGATAATTTACCCATTGACGGTGAGGTAATTTACCCAGTGACGGTGAGGTAATTTACCCAGTGACGGTGAGGCAGCCTACCCCGTGACGGTGAGGTAATTTAACCAGTGATGGTGAGGCAGTCTACCCAGTGACAGTGAGGCAATTTACCCAGTGACGGTGAGGCAGCCTACCACGTGACGGTGAGGTAATTTAACCAGTGATGGTGAGGCAGTCTACCCAGTGACAGTGAGGCAATTTACCCAGTGACGGTGAGGCAGCCTACCCCGTGACGGTGAGGTAATTTACCCAGTGACGATAAGGCAGTCTACCTAGTGATGGTGAGGTAATTTACCTAGTAACGGTGAGGCAGTCTACCCAGTGACGGTGAGATAATTTACCCACTGATGGTGAGGCAGTCTACCCATTGAAGGAAATTAGTCTATCCAGTGACGGTGATGTAGCCTACCCAGTGATGGTGAGGCCGTATACCCAGCGATGGTGAGGCAATCTACCCAGTGACGGTGAGGCAATCTACCCAGTGACGGTGAGGCAATCTACCCAGTGACGGTGAGGCAATCGACCCAGTGACAGTGAGGCAATCTACCCAGTGACAGTGGGGCAATGTACCCAGAGACAGTGAGGCAATTTAACCAGTGACGGTGAGGCAATTTGCATTACGAGGGAGAGGCAATTTTCCCAGCGACAGTGAGGCAATTTACCCACTGATGTTGAGGTAATTTACCCCCTGACAGTGAGGTAATTTAACCAGGGATGGTGAGGCCGTATACCCAGCGATGGTGAGGCAATCTACCCAGTGACGGTGAGGCAATCTACCCAGTGACGGTGAGGCAGTCTACCCAGTGACGGTGAGGCAATTTACACAGTGACGGTGAGGTAATTTACCCAGTCACGGTAAGGCAGTCTACCCAGTGACGGTGAAGTAATTTACCCAGTGAGGGTGAAGTAATTTACCCAGTGATATTGAGGCAGTCTACACAGCGACAGTGAGGTGATTTACCCAGTGACTGTGAATTAGTGTACCCATTGACGGTGAGGTAATTAACCCAATGACGGTCAGGCAGTCTACCCAGTGACGGTGAGGTAATTTACCCACTGACAGTGAGGTAATTTAATCAGGGATGGTGAGGCAATTTACCCAGTGACGGTGAGGCAGTCTACCCAGTGCCGGCGCGGCAGTCTACCCAGTGCCGGTGAGGCAGTCTACCCAGTGACGGTGAGGTAATTTACCCAGTGACGGTGAGGCAGATTACACAGTGACAGTGAGGCAGATTAGCCAGTGACGGTGAGGCAATTTACCCAGTGACGGTGAGGCAATTTAGCCAGTGACAGTGAGGAAATTTACCCATTGACGGTGAGGCAATTTACCCAACGACGGTGAAGCCATTTACCCAGCGATGGTGAAGCAATTTTCCAAGTGACGGTGAGGCAATTTTCCAAGTGACAGTGAGGCAATATACCCAGCAACGGTGAGACAATTTTCCAAGCGACGGTGAGGCAATTTACCCAGAGACGGTGAGGCAATTTACACAGCGACGCTGAGGCAATTTGCCCAACGGCGGTGAGGCAATTTACCCAGTGACAGTGATGTAATTTAGCCAGGGATGGTGATGCAATTTACCCAGTGACGTTGAGGCAGCCTACCCAGTGACGGTGAGGCAATTTACCCAGTGACGGTGAGGTAATTTACCCAGTGACGGTGAGGCAATTTACCCAGTGACGGTGAGGTAATTTACCCAATGACGGTGAGGTAATTTACCCAGTGACGGTGAGGTAATTTGCCCAGTGACGGTGAGGCAGTCTACCCGGTGACGGTGAGGTAATTTACCCAGTAACGGTGAGTTAACTTACCCATTGACGGTGAGGCAATCTACCTAGTGACGGTGAGGTATTTTACCCAGAGACGTTGAGGCAGCCTACCCAGTGACGGTGAGGTAATTTACCCAGCAACGGCGAGGTAATTTACCCAGTGAGGGTGAGGCAATTTACCCAGTGACCGCGAGCTAATTTACCCAGTGACGGTGAGGTAATTTACCCAGTCACGGTGAGGCAATTTACCCAGCGACGGTGAGGTAATTTACCCAGCAACGGCGAGGTAATTTACCCAGTGAGGGTGAGGCAATTTACCCAGTGACCGCGAGCTAATTTACCCAGTGACGGTGAGGCAATTAACTCAGTGACGGTGAGATAATTTACCCAGTGACGGCGTGGTAATGTACCCAGTGACGGTGAGGCTATTTGCCCAGCGTTGGTGAGGTGATTTACCCTATGACGGTGAGGCAATCTACCCAGTGACGGTGAGGCAGTTTTCCCAGTGACAGTGAGGCAATTTACCCAGTGACGCTGAGGTAATTTACCCAGTGTCGGTGAGGTAATTTACCCTGCGATGGTGAGGCAATTTATCCAGTGACGGTGAGGCAATTTACCCAGTGACCGTGAGGTAATTTACCCAACGACGGTGAAGCCATTTACTCAGCGACGGTGAGGCAATTTTCCAAGTGTCAGTGAGGCAATTTACCCAGCGACGGTGAGGCAATTTTCCAAGTGGCGGTGAGGCAATTTACCCAGAGACGGTGAGGCAATTTACTCAGCGACGGTGAGGCAATTTACACAGCGACGGTGAGGCAATTTGCCCAACGGCGGTGAGGCAATTTCCCCAGTGACCGTGAGGTAATTTACCCAGTGACGGTGAGGTAATTTACCCAGTGATGGTGAGGTAATTTACCCAGTGACGGTGAGGCAATTTACACAGCGACGGTGAGGCAATTTGCCCAACGGCGGTGAGGCAATTTACCCAGTGACAGTGAGGCAATTTACCGACTGATGTTGAGGTAATTTACCCACTGACAGTGAGGTAATTTAACCAGGGATGGTGAGGCAATTTACCCAGTGACGGTGAGGCAGTAGACCCAGTGACGGTGAGGTAGTTTACCCAGTGATGGTGATGCAATTTGCTCAGTGACGGTGAGGCAATCTACCCAGTGACGGTGAAGTAATTTACCCAGTGACGGTGAGATAATTTACCCAATGACGGTGAGGCAGTCTACCCAGTGACGGTGAGGTAATTTACCCAGTGACAGTGAGGCAGTCTACCCAGTGACGGTGAGGTAATTTACCCAGTGAGGGTGAGGCAGTCTACCCTGTGACGGTGAGGCAGTCTACCCAGTGACGGTGAATTAGTCTACCCATTGACGGTGAGGTAATTAACCCAATGATGGTCAGGCAGTCTATCCAGTGACGGTGAGGTGATTTACCCAGTGACGGAGAGGCAGTCTTCCCAGTGACGGTGAAGCAGTCAACCTAGTAACAGTAAGGTAGCCACACCAGTGATGGTGAGGCAGCCTGCCCAGTGACGGTGAGGTGAATTACCCAGTGACGGTGAGGCAGTCTACCCAGTGATGGTGAGGCAGTCTACCCAGTAACGGTGTGGCAATTTACCCAGAGTCGGTGAGGCAATTTAACCAGCGACGATGAGGCAATTTGCATTACGACGGAGAGGTAATTTACCCAGTGACGGTGAGGCAGTCTACCCAGTGACGGTGAGGCAATTTACACAGTGACGGTGAGGTAATTTACCCAGTCACGGTAAGGCAGTCTACCCAGTGACGGTGAAGTAATTTACCCAGTGAGGGTGAAGTAATTTACCCAGTGATATTGAGGCAGTCTACACAGCGACAGTGAGGTGATTTACCCAGTGACTGTGAATTAGTGTACCCATTGACGGTGAGGTAATTAACCCAATGACGGTCAGGCAGTCTACCCAGTGACGGTGAGGTAATTTACCCACTGACAGTGAGGTAATTTAATCAGGGATGGTGAGGCAATTTACCCAGTGACGGTGAGGCAGTCTACCCAGTGCCGGTGCGACAGTCTACCCAGTGCCGGTGAGGCAGTCTACCCAGTGACGGTGAGGTAACTTACCCAGTGACGGTGAGGCAGATTACCCAGTGACAGTGAGGCAGATTAGCCAGTGACGGTGAGGCAATTTACCCAGTGACGGTGAGGTAATTTAACCAGTGACGGTGAGGTAATTTACCCAGTGACAGTGAGGCAATTTACCCAGTGACGGTGAGACAATTTCCCCAGTGATGGTGAGGTAATTTACACAGTGACGGTGAGGCAATTTACCCAGTGACGGTGAGGCAATTTACCCAGTGACAGTGAGGCAATTTACCCAGTGACGGTGAGGCAATTTACCCAATGACGGTGAAGCCATTTACCCAGCGATGGTGAGGCAATTTTCCAAGTGACGGTGAGGCAATTTACCCAGCGACGGTGAGGCAATTTTCCAAGTGACGGTGAGGCAATTTACACAGCGACGGTGAGGCAACTTACACAGCGACGGTGAGGCAATTTGCCCAACGGCGGTGAAGCAATTTCCCCAGTGACCGTGAGGTAATTTACCCAGTGACGGTGAGGCCATTTACCCAGTGACGGTGAGGCAGTCTACCCAGTGATGGTGAGGCAATTTACACAGTGACGGTGAGGTAATTTACCCAGTCACGGTAAGGCAGTCTACCCAGCGACGGTGAAGTAATTTACCCAGTGAGGGTGAAGTAATTTACCCAGTGATATTGAGGCAGTCTACACAGCGACAGTGAGGCGATTTACCCAGTGACTGTGAATTAGTGTACCCATTGACGGTGAGGTAATTAACCCAATGACGGTCAGGCAGTCTACCCAGTGACTGTGAGGTAATTTACCCAGTGACAGTGAGGCAGTATACCCATTGACAGTAAGATAATTTACCCATTGACGGTGAGGTAATTTACCCAGTGACGGTGAGGCAATTTACCCAGTGACGGTGAGGCAGTCTACAACGTGACGGTGAGGTAATTTACCCAGTGATGGTGTGGCTGTCTACCCAGTGACTGTGTGGTAATTTACCCAGTGACAGTGAGGCAGTATACCCATTGACAGTAAGATAATTTACCCATTGACGGTGAGGTAATTTACCCAGTGACGGTGAGGTAATTTACCCAGTGACGGTGAGGCAGCCTACCCCGTGACGGTGAGGTAATTTAACCAGTGATGGTGAGGCAGTCTACCCAGTGACAGTGAGGCAATTTACCCAGTGACGGTGAGGCAGCCTACCACGTGACGGTGAGGTAATTTAACCAGTGATGGTGAGGCAGTCTACCCAGTGACAGTGAGGCAATTTACCCAGTGACGTTGAGGCAGCCTACCCCGTGACGGTGAGGTAATTTACCCAGTGACGATAAGGCAGTCTACCTAGTGATGGTGAGGTAATTTACCTAGTAACGGTGAGGCAGTCTACCCAGTGACGGTGAGATAATTTACCCACTGATGGTGAGGCAGTCTACCCATTGAAGGAAATTAGTCTATCCAGTGACGGTGATGTAGCCTACCCAGTGATGGTGAGGCCGTATACCCAGCGATGGTGAGGCAATCTACCCAGTGACGGTGAGGCAATCTACCCAGTGACGGTGAGGCAATCTACCCAGTGACGGTGAGGCAATCGACCCAGTGACAGTGAGGCAATCTACCCAGTGACAGTGGGGCAATGTACCCAGAGACAGTGAGGCAATTTAACCAGTGACGGTGAGGCAATTTGCATTACGAGGGAGAGGCAATTTTCCCAGCGACAGTGAGGCAATTTACCCACTGATGTTGAGGTAATTTACCCCCTGACAGTGAGGTAATTTAACCAGGGATGGTGAGGCAATTTACCCAGTGACGGTGAGGCAATTTACCCAGTGACGGTGAGGCAATTTACCCAGTGACGGTGAGGCAAACTACCCAGTGACGGTGAGGCAATCTACCCAGTGACGGTGAGGCAATCTACCCAGTGACGGTGAGGCAATCTACCCAGTGACGGTGAGGCAATCTACCCAGTGACGGTGAGGCAATCTACCCAGTGACGGTGAGGCAATCTACCCAGTGATGGTGATGCAATCTACCCAGTGACGGTGAGGCAGTCTACCCTGTAACGGAGTGGAAATTTACCCAGTGTCGGTGAGGCAGCCTACCCAGTGATGCTGAGGCAGTCTACCCATTGATGGTGAGGCCGTCTACCCAGTGATGGTGAGGAAGTCTACCCAGTGACGGTGAGGCAGTCTTCCCAGTGACGGTGAAGCAGTCAACCTAGTAACGGTAAGGTAGCCACACCAGTGATGGTGAGGCAGCCTGCCCAGTGACAGTGAGGTGATTTACCCAGTGACGGAGAGGCAGTCTACCCAGTGATGGTGAGGCAGTCTACCCAGTAACGGTGTGGCAATTTACCCAGAGTCGGTGAGGCAATTTAACCAGCGACGATGAGGCAATTTGCATTACGACGGAGAGGTAATTTACCCAGTGACGGTGAGGCAGTCTACCCAGTGACGGTGAGGCAATTTACACAGTGACGGTGAGGTAATTTACCCAGTCACGGTAAGGCAGTCTACCCAGTGACGGTGAAGTAATTTACCCAGTGAGGGTGAAGTAATTTACCCAGTGATATTGAGGCAGTCTACACAGCGACAGTGAGGTGATTTACCCAGTGACTGTGAATTAGTGTACCCATTGACGGTGAGGTAATTAACCCAATGACGGTCAGGCAGTCTACCCAGTGACGGTGAGGTAATTTACCCACTGACAGTGAGGTAATTTAATCAGGGATGGTGAGGCAATTTACCCAGTGACGGTGAGGCAGTCTACCCAGTGCCGGCGCGGCAGTCTACCCAGTGCCGGTGAGGCAGTCTACCCAGTGACGGTGAGGTAATTTACCCAGTGACGGTGAGGCAGATTACACAGTGACAGTGAGGCAGATTAGCCAGTGACGGTGAGGCAATTTACCCAGTGACGGTGAGGCAATTTAGCCAGTGACAGTGAGGAAATTTACCCATTGACGGTGAGGCAATTTACCCAACGACGGTGAAGCCATTTACCCAGCGATGGTGAAGCAATTTTCCAAGTGACGGTGAGGCAATTTTCCAAGTGACAGTGAGGCAATATACCCAGCAACGGTGAGACAATTTTCCAAGCGACGGTGAGGCAATTTACCCAGAGACGGTGAGGCAATTTACACAGCGACGCTGAGGCAATTTGCCCAACGGCGGTGAGGCAATTTACCCAGTGACAGTGATGTAATTTAGCCAGGGATGGTGATGCAATTTACCCAGTGACGGTGAGGCAATTTACCCAGTGACGGTGAGGTAATTTACCCAGTGACGGTGAGGCAATTTACCCAGTGACGGTGAGATAATTTACCCAATGACGGTGAGGTAATTTACCCAGTGACGGTGAGGTAATTTACCCAGTGACAGTGAGGCAGTCTACCCAGTGACGGTGAGGTAATTTACCCAGTGAGGGTGAGGCAGTCTACCCTGTGACGGTGAGGCAGTCTACCCAGTGATGGTGAATTAGTCTACCCATTGACGGTGAGGTAATTAACCCAATGATGGTCAGGCAGTCTATCCAGTGACGGTGAGGTGATTTACCCAGTGACGGAGAGGCAGTCTTCCCAGTGACGGTGAAGCAGTCAACCTAGTAACGGTAAGGTAGCCACACCAGTGATGGTGAGGCAGCCTGCCCAGTGACGGTGAGGTGAATTACCCAGTGACGGTGAGGCAGTCTACCCAGTGATGGTGAGGCAGTCTACCCAGTAACGGTGTGGCAATTTACCCAGAGTCGGTGAGGCAATTTAACCAGCGACGATGAGGCAATTTGCATTACGACGGAGAGGTCATTTACCCAGTGACGGTGAGGCAGTCTACCCAGTGACGGTGAGGCAATTTACACAGTGACGGTGAGGTAATTTACCCAGTCACGGTAGGGCAGTCTACCCAGTGACGGTGAAGTAATTTACCCAGTGAGGGTGAAGTAATTTACCCAGTGATATTGAGGCAGTCTACACAGCGACAGTGAGGTGATTTACCCAGTGACTGTGAATTAGTGTACCCATTGACGGTGAGGTAATTAACCCAATGACGGTCAGGCAGTCTACCCAGTGACGGTGAGGTAATTTACCCACTGACAGTGAGGTAATTTAATCAGGGATGGTGAGGCAATTTACCCAGTGACGGTGAGGCAGTCTACCCAGTGCCGGTGCGACAGTCTACCCAGTGCCGGTGAGGCAGTCTACCCAGTGACGGTGAGGTAACTTACCCAGTGACGGTGAGGCAGATTACCCAGTGACAGTGAGGCAGATTAGCCAGTGACGGTGAGGCAATTTACCCAGTGACGGTGAGGTAATTTAACCAGTGACGGTGAGGTAATTTACCCAGTGACAGTGAGGCAATTTACCCAGTGACGGTGAGACAATTTCCCCAGTGATGGTGAGGTAATTTACACAGTGACGGTGAGGCAATTTACCCAGTGACGGTGAGGCAATTTTCCAAGTGACAGTGAGGCAATTTACCCAGCGACGGTGAGGCAATTTTCCAAGTGACGGTGAGGCAATTTACACAGCGACGGTGAGGCAACTTACACAGCGACGGTGAGGCAATTTGCCCAACGGCGGTGAAGCAATTTCCCCAGTGACCGTGAGGTAATTTACCCAGTGACGGTGAGGCCATTTACCCAGTGACGGTGAGGCAGTCTACCAAGTGATGGTGAGGCAATTTACACAGTGACGGTGAGGTAGTTTACACAGTGATGGTGAGGCAGTCTGCCCAGCGACGGTGAGGTAATTTACCCTGTGACGGCGAGGTAATTTACCCAGTGACGGTGAGGCAATTTACCCAGTGACGGTGAGGCATTCTACCCAGTGACTGTGAGGTAATTTACCCAGTGACGGTGAGGCAGTCTACCCAGTGACAGTGAGGTAATTTACCCAGTGACGGTCAGGTAATTTACCCAGTGACGGTGAGGTAATTTACCCAGTGACGGTGAGGCAGTCTACCCGGTGACGGTGAGGTAATTTACTCAGTAACGGTGAGTTAATTTTCCCATTGTCGGTGAGGCAATCTACCCAGTGACGGTGAGGTAATTTACCCAATGACGGTGAGGCAATTTACCCAGTGACGGTGAGGTAATTTACCCAATGACGGTGAGGTAATTTACCCAGTGACGGTGAGGTAATTTACCCAGTGACAGTGAGGCAGTCTACCCAGTGACGGTGAGGTAATTTACCCAGTGAGGGTGAGGCAGTCTACCCTGTGACGGTGAGGCAGTCTACCCAGTGACGGTGAATTAGTCTACCCATTGACGGTGAGGTAATTAACCCAATGATGGTCAGGCAGTCTATCCAGTGACGGTGAGGTGATTTACCCAGTGACGGAGAGGCAGTCTTCCCAGTGACGGTGAAGCAGTCAACCTAGTAACGGTAAGGTAGCCACACCAGTGATGGTGAGGCAGCCTGCCCAGTGACGGTGAGGTGAATTACCCAGTGACGGTGAGGCAGTCTACCCAGTGATGGTGAGGCAGTCTACCCAGTAACGGTGTGGCAATTTACCCAGAGTCGGTGAGGCAATTTAACCAGCGACGATGAGGCAATTTGCATTACGACGGAGAGGTAATTTACCCAGTGACGGTGAGGCAGTCTACCCAGTGCCGGTGAGGCAGTCTACCCAGTGACGGTGAGGTAACTTACCCAGTGACGGTGAGGCAGATTACCCAGTGACAGTGAGGCAGATTAGCCAGTGACGGTGAGGCAATTTACCCAGTGACGGTGAGGCAATCTACCCAGTGACGGTGAGGTAATTTACCCAGTAACGGTGAGTTAATTTACCCAGTGACGTTGAGGCAATCTACCCAGTGACTGTGCGGTATTTTACCCAGTGACGTTGAGGCAGTCTACCCGGTGACGGTGAGGTAATTTACCCAGTGACGGTGAGGTAATTTACCCAGCGACGGTGAGGTAATTTACCCAGCGATGGCGAGGTAATTTACCCAGTGAGGGTGAGGCAATTTACCCAGCGTCGGTGAGGTGATTTACCCTATGACTGTGAGGCAATCTACCCAGTGACGGTGAGGCAGTTTTCCCAGTGACAGTAAGGCAATTTACCCAGTGACGCTGAGGTAATTTACCCAGTGTCGGTGAGGTAATTTACCCTGTGATGGTGAGGCAATTTATCCAGCGATGGTGAGGCAATTTACCGAGCGATGGTGAGGGAGTTTACCCAGTGACGTTGAGGCAATTTACCCAGTGAAGGTGAGGTAATTTACCCAGTGACGGCGAGGTAATTTACCCAGCAACGGTGAGGCCATTTACCCAACGACGGTGACGCCATTTACCCAGCGACGGTGAGGCAATTTTCCAAGTGACAGTGAGGCAACTTACCTAGCGACGGTGAGGCAATTTTCCAAGTGACGGTGAGGCAATTTACCCAGAGACGGTGAGGCAATTTACACAGCGGCGGTGAGGCAATTTACACAGCGACGGTGAGGTAATTTACCCAGTGGCAGTGAGGCAATTTGCCCAACGGCGGTGAGGCAATTTCCCCAGTGACCGTGAGGTAATTTACCCAGTGACGGTGAGGCCATTTACCCAGTGACGGTGAAGCAATTTACCCAGCGACGATGAGGCAATTTTCCAAGTGACAGTGAGGCAATATGCCCAGCAACGGTGAGGCAATTTTCCAAGTGACGGTGAGGCAATTTACACAGTGACGGTGAGGCAATTTACACAGCGACGGTGAGGCAATTTGCCCATCGGCGGTGACGCAATTTACCCAGTGACAGTGAGGCAATTTACCCACTGATGTTGAGGTAATTTACCCACTGACAGTGAGGTAATTTAACCAGGGATGGTGATGCAATTTACCCAGTGACGGTGAGGCAGCCTACCCAGTGACGGTGAGGTAATTTACCCAGTGACGGCGAGGCAATTTACCCAGTGACAGTGAGGCAGTATACCCAGTGACAGTAAGGTAATTTACCCAGTGACGGTGAGGTAATTTACCCAGTGATGGTGAGGCTGTCTACCCATTGACTGTGAGGTAATTTACCCAGTGACGGTGAGGCAGTATACCCAGTGACAGTAAGGTAATTTACCCATTGATGGTGAGGTAATTTACCCAGTGACGGTGAGGTAATTTACCCAGTGACGGTGAGTTATTTTACCCAGTGACCTTGAGGCAGTCTACCCAGTGACGGTGAGGTAATTTACCCAGTGACGGTGAGGTAATTTCCCCAGTGTCGGTGAGGTAATTTACCCAGTGATGGTGAGGTAATTTACACAGTGACCGTGATGTAATTTACTCAGTGATGGTGAGGTAATTTATCCAGTGACGGTGAGGTAATTTACCCAGTGACGGAGAGGTAATTTACCCAGCGACGTTGAGGCAATTTTCCAAGTGACGGTGAGGCAATTTACCCAGAGACGGTGAGGCAATTCACACAGCGACGGTGAGGCAATTTGCCCAATGGCGGTGAGGCAATTTACCCAGTGACAGTGAGGCAATTTACCCACTGATGTTGAGGTGATTTACCCACTGACAGTAAGGTAATTTAACCAGGGATGGTGATGCAATTTACCCAGTGACGGTGAGGCAGTAGACCCAGTGACGGTGAGGAGGTTTACCCAGTGATGGTGAGGCAATTTGCCCAGTGACGGTGAGGTAATTTACCCAGTGACGGTGATGCAGTTTACCCAGTGACGGTGAGGCAATTTTCCAAGTGACAGTGAGGCAATTTACCCAGCAACGGTGAGGCAATTTTCCAAGTGACGGTGAGGCAATTTACCCGTGAGACGGTGAGGCAATTTACACAGCGACGGTGAGGCAATTTGCCCAACGGCGGTGAGGCAATTTACCCAGTGACAGTGAGGCAATTTACCCACTGATGTTGAGGTAATTTACCCACTGACAGTGAGGTAATTTAACCAGGGATGGTGATGCAATTTACCCAGTGACGGTGAGGCAGTAGACCCAGTGACGGTGAGGAGGTTTACCCAGTGATGGTGAGGCAATTTTCCCAGTGACGGTGAGGTAATTTACCCAGTGACGGTGATGCAATTAACCCAGTGACGGTGAGGCAGCCTACCCGGTGACGGTGAGGTAATTTACCCAGTGACGGTGAGGCAATCTACCCAGTGACTGTAAGATAATTTACCCAATGACAGTGAGGTAATTTACCCAGTGATGGTGAGGTAATTTACCCAGTGACGGTCAGTTAAGTTACCCATTGACGGTGAGGCAATCTACCCAGAGACGGTGCGGCAATTTACACAGCGACGGTGAGGCAAGTTACACAGTGACGGTGAGGCAATTTGCCCAACGGCGGTGAGGCAATTTCCCCAGTGACCGTGAGGTAGTTTACCCAGTGACGGTGAGGCCATTTACCCAACGGCGGTGAGGCAATTTCCCCAGTGACCGTGAGGTAATTTACCCAGTGACGGTGAAGCAATTTACCCAGCGACGGTGAGGCAATTTTCCAAGTGACCGTGAGGCAATTTACCCAGCAACGGTGAGGCAATTTTCCAAGTGACGGTGAGGCAATTTACCCGTGAGACGGTGAGGCAATTTACACAGCGACGGTGAGGCAATTTGCCCAACGGCGGTGAGGCAATTTACCCAGTGACAGTGAGGCAATTTACCCACTGATGTTGAGGTAATTTACCCACTGACAGTGAGGTAATTTAACCAGGGATGGTGAGGCAATTTTCCCAGTGACGGTGAGGTAATTTACCCAGTGACGGTGATGCAATTAACCCAGTGACGGTGAGGCAGCCTACCCAGTGACGGTCAGGTAATTTACCCAGTGACGGTGAGGGAATTTACCCAGTGACGGTGAGGCAGTTTACAACGTGACGGTAAGGTAATTTACCCAGTGACGGTGAGGCAATCTACCCAGTGACTGTGAGGTAATTTACCCAGTGACGATGAAGCAATTTACCCAGCGACGGTGAGGCAATTTTCCAAGTGACGGTGAGGCAATTTACCCAGAGACGGTGAGGCAATTTACACAGCGACGGTGAGGCAATTTGCCCAATGGCGGTGAGGCAATTTACCCAGTGACAGTGAGGCAATTTACCCACTGATGTTGAGGTAATTTACCCACTGACAGTGAGGTAGTTTACCCAGTGATGGTGAGGCAATTTGCCCAGTGACGGTGAGGTAATTTACCCAGTGAGGGTGAGGCAATTTACCCAGTGACCGCGAGCTAATTTACCCAGTGACGGTGAGGCAATCAACTCAGTGACGGTGAGATAATTTACCCAGTGATGGTGTGGTAATGTACCCAGTGACGGTGAGGCTATTTACCCAGCGTCGGTGAGGTGATTTACCCCATGACGGTGAGGCAATCTACCGAGTGACGGTGAGGCAGTCTGCCCAACGACGGTGAGGTAATTTACCCAGCGAAGGTGAGGCAATTTAGCCAGCGACGGTTAGGTAATTTACCCAGCGACGGCGAGGTAATTTACCCAGTGAGGGTGAGGCAATTTACCCAGTGACCGCGAGCTAATTTACCCAGTGACGGTGAGGCAGTCTGCCCAGCGACGGTGAGGTAATTTACCCAGCGAAGGTGAGGCAATTTACCCAGCGACAGATAGGTAATTTACCCAGCGACGGCGAGGTAATTTACCCAGTGACGGTGAGGTAATTTACCCAGTGACGGCGTGGTAATGTACCCAGTGACGGTGAGGCTATTTACCCACCGTCGGTGAGGTGATTTACCCTATGACGGTGAGGCAATCTACCCAGTGACGGTGAGGCAGTTTTCCCAGTGACAGTGAGGCAATTTACCCAGTGACGCTGAGGTAATTTACCCCATGACGGTGAGGTAATTTACCCTGTGATGGTGAGGCAATTTATCCAGCGACGGTGAGGCATTTTACCGAGCGACGGTGAGGGAATTTACCCAGTGACGTTGAGGCAATTTACCCAGTGAAGGTGAGGTAATTTACCCAGTGACCGTGAGGTAATTTACCCAGCGACGGTGAGGCCATTTACCCAATGACGGTGAAGCCATTTACCCAGCGACGGTGAGGCAATTTTCCAAGTGACGGTGAGGCAATTTACCCACAGACGGTGAGGCAATTTACACAGCGACAGTGAGGCAATTTACACAGCGACGGTGAGGCAATTTGCCCAACGGCGGTGAAGCAATTTCCCCAGTGACCGTGAGGTAATTTACCCAGTGACGGTGAGGCCATTTACCCAGTGACGGTGAGGCCATTTACCCAGTGACGGTGAGGCAATTTACCCAGTCATGGTAAGGCAGTCTACCCAGTGACGGTGAGGCAGTCTACCCAGTGCCGGTGAGGCAGTCTACCCAGTGCAGGTGAGGCAGTCTACCCAGTGACGGTGAAGTAATTTACCCAGTGAGGGTGAAGTAATTTACCCAGTGATATTGAGGCAGTCTACACAGCGACAGTGAGGTGATTTACCCAGTGACTGTGAATTAGTGTACCCATTGCCGGTGAGGTAATTAACCCAATGACGGTCAGGCAGTCTACCCAGTGACTGTGAGGTAATTTACCCACTGACAGGGAGGTAATTTAATCAGGGATGGTGAGGCAATTTACCCAGTGACGGTGAGGCAGTCTACCCAGTGCCGGTGAGGCAGTCTACCCAGTGACGGTGAGGTAATTTACCCAGTGACGGTGAGGCAGATTACCCAGTGACAGTGAGGCAGATTAGCAAGTGACGGTGAGGCAATTTACCCAGTGACGGTGACGTAATTTACCCAGTAACGGTGAGGTAATTTACCCAGTGACGGTGAGGTAATTTACCCCGTGACGGTGAGGCAATTTACCCAGTGACGGTGAGGCAATTTACCCAGTGACGGTGAGGCAATTTACCCAGTGACGGTGAGGCAATTTACCCAGTGACAGTGAGGCAATTTACCCAGTGACGGTGAGACAATTTCCCCAGTGACGGTGAGTTAGTTTACACAGTGATGGTGAGGCAGTCTGCCCAGCGACGGTGAGGTAATATACCCAGCGAAGGTGAGGCAATTTACCCAGTGACGGCGAGGTAATTTACCCAGTGACGGTGAGGCAAATTACCTCACCGTCACCGGGTAAATTACCTCACGGTCACTGGGGAAATTGCCTCACCGTCGCTGTGTAAATTGCCTCACTGTCTCTGGGGAAATTGCTTCACTGTCACTTGGAAAATTGCCTAGCGGCCGCGAGTTAATTTACCCAGTGACGGTGAGGCAATTAACTCAGTGACGGTGAGATAATTTACCAGTGACGGCGTGGTAATGTACCCAGTGAGGGTGAGGCTATTTACCCAGCGTCGGTGAGGTGATTTACCCTATGACGGTGAGGCAATCTACCCAGTGACAGTGAGGCAATTTACCCAGTGACGCTGAGGTAATTTACCCTGTTATGGTGAGACAATTTATCCAGCGACGGTGAGGCAATTTACCGAGCGACGGTGAGGTAATTTACCCAGTGACGGTGAGGCAATTTACCCAGTGAAGGTGAGGTAATTTACCCAGTGACCGTGAGGTAATTTACCCAGCGACGGTGTGGCCATTTACCCAACGACGGTGATGCCATTTACCCAGCGACGGTGAGGCAATTTTCCAAGTGACAGTGAAGCAATTTACCCAGTGACGGTGAGGCAATTTTCCAAGTGACGGTGAGGCAATTTACCCAGAGACGGTGAGGCAATTTACACAGCGATGGTGAGGCAATTTACACAGCGACGGTGAGGCAATTTCCCCAGTGACCGTGAGGTAATTTACCCAGTGATGGTGAGGCCATTTACCCAGTGACGGTGAAGCAATTTACCCAGTGACGGTGACGCAATTTTCCAAGTGACAGTGAGGCAATATACCCAGCAACGGTGAGACAATTTTCCAAGTGACGGTGAGGCAATTTACCCGTGAGACGGTGAGGCAATTTACATAGCGACGGTGAGGCAATTTGCCCAAAGGCGGTGAGGCAATTTACCCAGTGACAGTGATGTACTTTAACCAGGGACGGTGATGCAATTTACCCACTGACGGTGAGGCAGCCTACCCAGTGACAGTGAGGTAATTTACCCAGTGACGGTGAGGCAATTTACCCAGTGACGGTGAGGCAGTCTACAACTTGACGGTGAGGTAATTTACCCAGTGATGGTGAGGTAATTTACCCAATGACTGTGAGGTAATTTACCCAGTGACGGTGAGGTAATTTGCCCAGTGATGGTGAGGCAGTCTACCCGGTGACGGTGAGGTAATTTACCCAGTAACGGTGAGATAATTTACCCATTGACGGTGAGGCAATCTACCCAGTGACGGTGAGGTATTTTACCCAGAGACGTTGAGGCAGCCTACCCAATGACGGTGAGGTAATTTACCCAGTGACGGTGAGGTAATTTACCCAGTGTCGGTGAGGTAATTTACCCAGTGACGGTGAGGCAATTTCCCCAGTGACGGTGAGGTAATTTACCCAGTGACGGTGAGCTAATTTACATAGTGACGGTGAGGTGGTTTACCCAGTGATGGTGAGGCAATTTGCCCAGTGACGGTGATGTAATTTACCCAGTGACGGTGATGCAATTTACCAAGTGACGGTGAGGCAGCCTACCCAGTGACGGTGAGGTAATTTACCCAGTGACGGTGAGGCTGTCTACCCAGTGACTGTGAGGTAATTTACCCAGTGACGGTGAGGCATTCTACCCAGTAACAGTGAGGTAATTTACCCAGTGACGGTGAGGTAATTTACCCAGTGACGGTGAGGTAATTTACCCAGTGACGGTGAGGCAGTCTCCCCGGTGACGGTGAGGTAATTTACCCAGTAACGGTGAATTAATTTACCCATTGTCGGTGAGGCAATCTACCCAGTGACGGTGCGGTATTTTACCCAGTGACTTTGAGACAGTCTACCCAGTGACGGTGAGGTAATTTACCCAGTGATGGTAAGGTAATTTACCCAGTGACGGAGAGATAATTTACCCAGCGACGATGAGGTAATTTACCCAGTGATGGTAAGGTAATTTACCCAGTGACAGAGAGATAATTTACCCAGCGACGATGAGGTAATTTACCCAGTGATGGCGAGGTAATTTACCCAGTGAGGGTGAGGCAATCTACCCAGCGTCGGTGAGGTGATTTACCCTATGACCGTGAGGCAATCTACCCAGTGACGGTGAGGAAGTTTTCCCAGTGACAGTGAGGCAATTTACCCAGTGACGCTGAGGTAATTTACCCAGTGTCGGTGAGGTAATTTACCCTGTGATGGTGAGGCAATTTATCCAGCGACGGTGAGGCAATTTACCGAGCGATGGTGAGGGAGTTTATCCAGTGATGTTGAGGCAATTTACCCAGTGAAGGTGAGGCCATTTACCCAACGACGGTGAAGCCATTTACCCAGCGACGGTGAGGCAATTTTCCAAGTGACAGTGAGGCAATTTACCTAGCGACGGTGAGGCAATTTTCCAAGTGACGGTGAGGCAATTTACCCAGAGACGGTGAGGCAATTTACACAGCGACGGTGAGGCAATTTACACAGCGATGGTGAGGCGATTTACCCAGTGACAGTGAGGCAATTTGCCCAATGGCGGTGAGGCAATTTCCCCAGTGACCGTGAGGTAATTTACCCAGTGACGGTGAGGCCATTTACCCAGTGACGGTGAAGCTATTTAGCCAGCAACGATGAGGCAATTTTCCAAGTGACAGTGAGGCAATATACCCAGCAACGGTGAGGCAATTTTCCAAGTGACGGTGAGGCAATTTACACAGAGACGGTGAGGCAATTTACACAGCGACGGTGAGGCAATTTGCCCAACGGCGGTGAGGCAATTTACCCAGTGACAGTGAGGCAATTTACCCACTGATGTTGAGGTAATTTACCCACTGACAGTGAGGTAATTTAACCAGGGATGGTGATGCAATTTACCCAGTGACGGTGAGGCAGCCTACCCAGTGACGGTGAGGTAATTTACCCAGTGACGGTGAGGCAATTTACCCAGTGACGGTGAGGCAATTTACCCAGTGACAGTGAGGCAGTATACGCAGTGACAGTAAGGTAATTTACCCAGTGACGGTGAGGTAATTTACCCAGTGATGGTGAGGCTGTCTACCCATTGACTGTGAGATAATTTACCCAGTGACGGTGAGGCAGTATACCCAGTGACAGTAAGGTAATTTACCCATTGATGGTGAGGTAATTTACCCAGTGACGGTGAGGTAATTTACCCAGTGACGGTGAGTTATTTTACCCAGTGACCTTGAGGCAGTCTACCCATTGACGGTGAGGTAATTTACCCAGTGACGGTGAGGTAAATTCCCCAGTGTCGGTGAGGTAATTTACCCAGTGATGGTGAGGTAATTTACACAGTGACCGTGATGTAATTTACCCAGTGATGGTGAGGTAATTTATCCAGTGACTGTGAGGTAATTTACCCAGTGACGGTGAGGTAATTTACCCAGCGACGTTGAGGCAATTTTCCAAGTGACGGTGAGGCAATTTACCCAGAGACGGTGAGGCAATTCACACAGCGACGGTGAGGCAATTTGCCCAACGGCGGTGAGGCAATTTACCCAGTGACAGTGAGGCAATTTACCCACTGATGTTGAGGTAATTTACCCACTGACAGTGAGGTAATTTAACCAGGGATGGTGATGCAATTTGACCCAGTGACGGTGAGGCAGTAGACCCAGTGACGGTGAGGAGGTTTACCCAGTGATGGTGAGGCAATTTGCCCAGTGACGGTGAGGTAATTTACCCAGTGACGGTGATGCAGTTTACCCAGTGACGGTGAAGCAGCCTACCCGGTGACGGTGAGGTAATTTACCCAGTGACGGTGAGGCAATTTACCCAGTGACTGTAAGATAATTTACCCATTGACGGTGAGGTAATTTACCCAGTGACGGTGAGGTAATTTACCCAGTGACGGTGAGGCAGTCTACCCGGTGACGGTGAGGTAATTAACCCAGTAACGGTCAGTTAATTTACCCATTGACGGTGAGGCAATCTACCCAGTGACGGGGAGGTATTTTACCCAGTGACGTTGAGGCAGTCTACCCAGTGACGGTGAGGAAATTTACCCAGTGACGGTGAGGTAATTTACCCAGTGTCGGTGAGGTAATTTACCCAGTGACGGTGAGGTAATTTACCCAGTGACGGTGAGGTAATTTACCCAGTGACGGTGAGCCAATTTTCCAAGTTACGGTGAGGCAATTTACCCAGAGACGGTGCGGCAATTTACACAGCGACGGTGAGGCAAGTTACACAGTGACGGTGAGGCAATTTTCCAAGTGACGGTGAGGCAATTTACCCAGAGACGGTGAGGCAATTTACACAGCGATGGTGAGGCAATTTACACAGCGACGGTGAGGCAATTTCCCCAGTGACCGTGAGGTAATTTACCCAGTGATGGTGAGGCCATTTACCCAGTGACGGTGAAGCAATTTACCCAGTGACGGTGACGCAATTTTCCAAGTGACAGTGAGGCAATATACCCAGCAACGGTGAGACAATTTTCCAAGTGACGGTGAGGCAATTTACCCGTGAGACGGTGAGGCAATTTACATAGCGACGGTGAGGCAATTTGCCCAAAGGCGGTGAGGCAATTTACCCAGTGACAGTGATGTACTTTAACCAGGGACGGTGATGCAATTTACCCACTGACGGTGAGGCAGCCTACCCAGTGACAGTGAGGTAATTTACCCAGTGACGGTGAGGCAATTTACCCAGTGACGGTGAGGCAGTCTACAACTTGACGGTGAGGTAATTTACCCAGTGATGGTGAGGTAATTTACCCAATGACTGTGAGGTAATTTACCCAGTGACGGTGAGGTAATTTGCCCAGTGATGGTGAGGCAGTCTACCCAGTGACGGTGAGGTAATTTACCCAGTAACGGTGAGATAATTTACCCATTGACGGTGAGGCAATCTACCCAGTGACGGTGAGGTATTTTACCCAGAGACGTTGAGGCAGCCTACCCAATGACGGTGAGGTAATTTACCCAGTGACGGTGAGGTAATTTACCCAGTGTCGGTGAGGTAATTTACCCAGTGACGGTGAGGCAATTTCCCCAGTGACGGTGAGGTAATTTACCCAGTGACGGTGAGCTAATTTACATAGTGACGGTGAGGTGGTTTACCCAGTGATGGTGAGGCAATTTGCCCAGTGACGGTGATGTAATTTACCCAGTGACGGTGATGCAATTTACCAAGTGACGGTGAGGCAGCCTACCCAGTGACGGTGAGGTAATTTACCCAGTGACGGTGAGGCTGTCTACCCAGTGACTGTGAGGTAATTTACCCAGTGACGGTGAGGCATTCTACCCAGTAACAGTGAGGTAATTTACCCAGTGATGGTGAGGTAATTTACCCAGTGACGGTGAGGTAATTTACCCAGTGACGGTGAGGCAGTCTCCCCGGTGAGGGTGAGGTAATTTACCCAGTAACGGTGAATTAATTTACCCATTGTCGGTGAGGCAATCTACCCAGTGACGGTGCGGTATTTTACCCAGTGACTTTGAGACAGTCTACCCAGTGACGGTGAGGTAATTTACCCAGTGATGGTAAGGTAATTTACCCAGTGACGGAGAGATAATTTACCCAGCGACGATGAGGTAATTTACCCAGTGATGGTAAGGTAATTTACCCAGTGACAGAGAGATAATTTACCCAGCGACGATGAGGTAATTTACCCAGTGATGGCGAGGTAATTTACCCAGTGAGGGTGAGGCAATCTACCCAGCGTCGGTGAGGTGATTTACCCTATGACCGTGAGGCAATCTACCCAGTGACGGTGAGGAAGTTTTCCCAGTGACAGTGAGGCAATTTACCCAGTGACGCTGAGGTAATTTACCCAGTGTCGGTGAGGTAATTTACCCTGTGATGGTGAGGCAATTTATCCAGCGACGGTGAGGCAATTTACCGAGCGATGGTGAGGGAGTTTATCCAGTGATGTTGAGGCAATTTACCCAGTGAAGGTGAGGCCATTTACCCAACGACGGTGAAGCCATTTACCCAGCGACGGTGAGGCAATTTTCCAAGTGACAGTGAGGCAATTTACCTAGCGACGGTGAGGCAATTTTCCAAGTGACGGTGAGGCAATTTACCCAGAGACGGTGAGGCAATTTACACAGCGACGGTGAGGCAATTTACACAGCGACGGTGAGGCAATTTACACAGCGACGGTGAGGCGATTTACCCAGTGACAGTGAGGCAATTTGCCCAATGGCGGTGAGGCAATTTCCCCAGTGACCGTGAGGTAATTTACCCAGTGACGGTGAGGCCATTTACCCAGTGACGGTGAAGCTATTTAGCCAGCAACGATGAGGCAATTTTCCAAGTGACAGTGAGGCAATATACCCAGCAACGGTGAGGCAATTTTCCAAGTGACGGTGAGGCAATTTACACAGAGACGGTGAGGCAATTTACACAGCGACGGTGAGGCAATTTGCCCAACGGCGGTGAGGCAATTTACCCAGTGACAGTGAGGCAATTTACCCACTGATGTTGAGGTAATTTACCCACTGACAGTGAGGTAATTTAACCAGGGATGGTGATGCAATTTACCCAGTGACGGTGAGGCAGCCTACCCAGTGACGGTGAGGTAATTTACCCAGTGACGGTGAGGCAATTTACCCAGTGACGGTGAGGCAATTTACCCAGTGACAGTGAGGCAGTATACGCAGTGACAGTAAGGTAATTTACCCAGTGACGGTGAGGTAATTTACCCAGTGATGGTGAGGCTGTCTACCCATTGACTGTGAGATAATTTACCCAGTGACGGTGAGGCAGTATACCCAGTGACAGTAAGGTAATTTACCCATTGATGGTGAGGTAATTTACCCAGTGACGGTGAGGTAATTTACCCAGTGACGGTGAGTTATTTTACCCAGTGACCTTGAGGCAGTCTACCCAGTGACGGTGAGGTAATTTACCCAGTGACGGTGAGGTAAATTCCCCAGTGTCGGTGAGGTAATTTACCCAGTGATGGTGAGGTAATTTACACAGTGACCGTGATGTAATTTACCCAGTGATGGTGAGGTAATTTATCCAGTGACTGTGAGGTAATTTACCCAGTGACGGTGAGGTAATTTACCCAGCGACGTTGAGGCAATTTTCCAAGTGACGGTGAGGCAATTTACCCAGAGACGGTGAGGCAATTCACACAGCGACGGTGAGGCAATTTGCCCAACGGCGGTGAGGCAATTTACCCAGTGACAGTGAGGCAATTTACCCACTGATGTTGAGGTAATTTACCCACTGACAGTGAGGTAATTTAACCAGGGATGGTGATGCAATTTGACCCAGTGACGGTGAGGCAGTAGACCCAGTGACGGTGAGGAGGTTTACCCAGTGATGGTGAGGCAATTTGCCCAGTGACGGTGAGGTAATTTACCCAGTGACGGTGATGCAGTTTACCCAGTGACGGTGAAGCAGCCTACCCGGTGACGGTGAGGTAATTTACCCAGTGACGGTGAGGCAATTTACCCAGTGACTGTAAGATAATTTACCCATTGACGGTGAGGTAATTTACCCAGTGACGGTGAGGTAATTTACCCAGTGACGGTGAGGCAGTCTACCCGGTGACGGTGAGGTAATTAACCCAGTAACGGTCAGTTAATTTACCCATTGACGGTGAGGCAATCTACCCAGTGACGGGGAGGTATTTTACCCAGTGACGTTGAGGCAGTCTACCCAGTGACGGTGAGGAAATTTACCCAGTGACGGTGAGGTAATTTACCCAGTGTCGGTGAGGTAATTTACCCAGTGACGGTGAGGTAATTTACCCAGTGACGGTGAGGTAATTTACCCAGTGACGGTGAGCCAATTTTCCAAGTTACGGTGAGGCAATTTACCCAGAGACGGTGCGGCAATTTACACAGCGACGGTGAGGCAAGTTACACAGTGACGGTGAGGCAATTTTCCAAGTGACGGTGAGGCAATTTACCCAGAGACGGTGAGGCAATTTACACAGCGATGGTGAGGCAATTTACACAGCGACGGTGAGGCAATTTCCCCAGTGACCGTGAGGTAATTTACCCAGTGATGGTGAGGCCATTTACCCAGTGACGGTGAAGCAATTTACCCAGTGACGGTGACGCAATTTTCCAAGTGACAGTGAGGCAATATACCCAGCAACGGTGAGACAATTTTCCAAGTGACGGTGAGGCAATTTACCCGTGAGACGGTGAGGCAATTTACATAGCGACGGTGAGGCAATTTGCCCAAAGGCGGTGAGGCAATTTACCCAGTGACAGTGATGTACTTTAACCAGGGACGGTGATGCAATTTACCCACTGACGGTGAGGCAGCCTACCCAGTGACAGTGAGGTAATTTACCCAGTGACGGTGAGGCAATTTACCCAGTGACGGTGAGGCAGTCTACAACTTGACGGTGAGGTAATTTACCCAGTGATGGTGAGGTAATTTACCCAATGACTGTGAGGTAATTTACCCAGTGACGGTGAGGTAATTTGCCCAGTGATGGTGAGGCAGTCTACCCGGTGACGGTGAGGTAATTTACCCAGTAACGGTGAGATAATTTACCCATTGACGGTGAGGCAATCTACCCAGTGACGGTGAGGTATTTTACCCAGAGACGTTGAGGCAGCCTACCCAATGACGGTGAGGTAATTTACCCAGTGACGGTGAGGTAATTTACCCAGTGTCGGTGAGGTAATTTACCCAGTGACGGTGAGGCAATTTCCCCAGTGACGGTGAGGTAATTTACCCAGTGACGGTGAGCTAATTTACATAGTGACGGTGAGGTGGTTTACCCAGTGATGGTGAGGCAATTTGCCCAGTGACGGTGATGTAATTTACCCAGTGACGGTGATGCAATTTACCAAGTGACGGTGAGGCAGCCTACCCAGTGACGGTGAGGTAATTTACCCAGTGACGGTGAGGCTGTCTACCCAGTGACTGTGAGGTAATTTACCCAGTGACGGTGAGGCATTCTACCCAGTAACAGTGAGGTAATTTACCCAGTGACGGTGAGGTAATTTACCCAGTGACGGTGAGGTAATTTACCCAGTGACGGTGAGGCAGTCTCCCCGGTGACGGTGAGGTAATTTACCCAGTAACGGTGAATTAATTTACCCATTGTCGGTGAGGCAATCTACCCAGTGACGGTGCGGTATTTTACCCAGTGACTTTGAGACAGTCTACCCAGTGACGGTGAGGTAATTTACCCAGTGATGGTAAGGTAATTTACCCAGTGACGGAGAGATAATTTACCCAGCGACGATGAGGTAATTTACCCAGTGATGGTAAGGTAATTTACCCAGTGACAGAGAGATAATTTACCCAGCGACGATGAGGTAATTTACCCAGTGATGGCGAGGTAATTTACCCAGTGAGGGTGAGGCAATCTACCCAGCGTCGGTGAGGTGATTTACCCTATGACCATGAGGCAATCTACCCAGTGACGGTGAGGAAGTTTTCCCAGTGACAGTGAGGCAATTTACCCAGTGACGCTGAGGTAATTTACCCAGTGTCGGTGAGGTAATTTACCCTGTGATGGTGAGGCAATTTATCCAGCGACGGTGAGGCAATTTACCGAGCGATGGTGAGGGAGTTTATCCAGTGATGTTGAGGCAATTTACCCAGTGAAGGTGAGGCCATTTACCCAACGACGGTGAAGCCATTTACCCAGCGACGGTGAGGCAATTTTCCAAGTGACAGTGAGGCAATTTACCTAGCGACGGTGAGGCAATTTTCCAAGTGACGGTGAGGCAATTTACCCAGAGACGGTGAGGCAATTTACACAGCGACGGTGAGGCAATTTACACAGCGACGGTGAGGCGATTTACCCAGTGACAGTGAGGCAATTTGCCCAATGGCGGTGAGGCAATTTCCCCAGTGACCGTGAGGTAATTTACCCAGTGACGGTGAGGCCATTTACCCAGTGACGGTGAAGCTATTTAGCCAGCAACGATGAGGCAATTTTCCAAGTGACAGTGAGGCAATATACCCAGCAACGGTGAGGCAATTTTCCAAGTGACGGTGAGGCAATTTACACAGAGACGGTGAGGCAATTTACACAGCGACGGTGAGGCAATTTGCCCAACGGCGGTGAGGCAATTTACCCAGTGACAGTGAGGCAATTTACCCACTGATGTTGAGGTAATTTACCCACTGACAGTGAGGTAATTTAACCAGGGATGGTGATGCAATTTACCCAGTGACGGTGAGGCAGCCTACCCAGTGACGGTGAGGTAATTTACCCAGTGACGGTGAGGCAATTTACCCAGTGACGGTGAGGCAATTTACCCAGTGACAGTGAGGCAGTATACGCAGTGACAGTAAGGTAATTTACCCAGTGACGGTGAGGTAATTTACCCAGTGATGGTGAGGCTGTCTACCCATTGACTGTGAGATAATTTACCCAGTGACGGTGAGGCAGTATACCCAGTGACAGTAAGGTAATTTACCCATTGATGGTGAGGTAATTTACCCAGTGACGGTGAGGTAATTTACCCAGTGACGGTGAGTTATTTTACCCAGTGACCTTGAGGCAGTCTACCCAGTGACGGTGAGGTAATTTACCCAGTGACGGTGAGGTAAATTCCCCAGTGTCGGTGAGGTAATTTACCCAGTGATGGTGAGGTAATTTACACAGTGACCGTGATGTAATTTACCCAGTGATGGTGAGGTAATTTATCCAGTGACTGTGAGGTAATTTACCCAGTGACGGTGAGGTAATTTACCCAGCGACGTTGAGGCAATTTTCCAAGTGACGGTGAGGCAATTTACCCAGAGACGGTGAGGCAATTCACACAGCGACGGTGAGGCAATTTGCCCAACGGCGGTGAGGCAATTTACCCAGTGACAGTGAGGCAATTTACCCACTGATGTTGAGGTAATTTACCCACTGACAGTGAGGTAATTTAACCAGGGATGGTGATGCAATTTACCCAGTGACGGTGAGGCAGTAGACCCAGTGACGGTGAGGAGGTTTACCCAGTGATGGTGAGGCAATTTGCCCAGTGACGGTGAGGTAATTTACCCAGTGACGGTGATGCAGTTTACCCAGTGACGGTGAAGCAGCCTACCCGGTGACGGTGAGGTAATTTACCCAGTGACGGTGAGGCAATTTACCCAGTGACTGTAAGATAATTTACCCATTGACGGTGAGGTAATTTACCCAGTGACGGTGAGGTAATTTACCCAGTGACGGTGAGGCAGTCTACCCGGTGACGGTGAGGTAATTAACCCAGTAACGGTCAGTTAATTTACCCATTGACGGTGAGGCAATCTACCCAGTGACGGGGAGGTATTTTACCCAGTGACGTTGAGGCAGTCTACCCAGTGACGGTGAGGAAATTTACCCAGTGACGGTGAGGTAATTTACCCAGTGTCGGTGAGGTAATTTACCCAGTGACGGTGAGGTAATTTACCCAGTGACGGTGAGGTAATTTACCCAGTGACGGTGAGCCAATTTTCCAAGTTACGGTGAGGCAATTTACCCAGAGACGGTGCGGCAATTTACACAGCGACGGTGAGGCAAGTTACACAGTGACGGTGAGGCAATTTGCCCAACGGCGGTGAGGCAATTTCCCCAGTGACGGTGAGGTAATTTACCCAGTGACGGTGAGGCAATTTACCCAGCGACGGTGAAGCAATTTTCCAAGTGACAGTGAGGCAATTTACCCAGCAACGGTGAGGCAATTTTCCAAGTGACGGTGAGGCAATTTACCCGTGAGACGGTGAGGCAATTGACACAGCGACGGTGAGGCAATTTGCCCAACGGCGGTGAGGCAATTTACCCAGTGACAGTGAGGCAATTTACCCACTGATGTTGAGGTAATTTACCCACTGACAGTGAGGTAATTTAACCAGGGGTGGTGAGGCAATTTTCCCAGTGACGGTGAGGCAGTAGACCCAGTGACGGTGAGGTATTTTACCTAGTGATGGTGAGGCAATTTTCCCAGTGACGGTGAGGTAATTTACCCAGTGACGGTGATGCAATTAACCCAGTGACGGTGAGGCAGCCTACCCAGTGACGGTCAGGTAATTTACCCAGTGACGGTGAGGGAATTTACCCAGTGACGGTGAGGCAGTCTACCCAGTGACTGTGAGGTAATTGACCCAGTGACGATGAAGCAATTTACCCAGCGACGGTGAGGCAATTTTCCAAGTGACAGTGAGGCAATTTACCCAGAGACGGTGAGGCAATTTACACAGCTACGGTGAGGCAATTTGCCCAATGGCGGTGAGGCAATTTACCCAGTGACAGTGAGGCAATTTACCCACTGATGTTGAGGTAATTTACTCACTGACAGTGAGGTAGTTTACCCAGTGATGGTGAGGCAATTTGCCCAGTGACGGTGAGGTAATTTACCCAGTGACGGTGATGCAATTTACCCAGTGACGGTGAGACAGCCTACCCAGTGACGGTGAGGTAATTACCCAGTAACAGTGAGGCAATTTACCCAGTGACGGTGAGGCAGTCTACAATGTGACGGTGAAGTAATTTACCCAGTGATGGTGAGGCTGTCTACCCAGTGACAGTAAGGTAATTTACCCAATGACGGTGAGGTAATTTATCCTTTGACGGTGAGGTAATTTACCCAGTGACGGTGAGGTAATTTACCCAGTGACGGTGAGGCAGTCTGCCCAGTGACGGTGAGGTAATTTACCCAGTGACGGTGTGGTAATTTACCCAGTGTCAGTGAGGTAATTTACCCAGTGATGGTGAGGCAATTTACCGAGCGACGGTGAGGCAATTTACCCAGTGACAGCGAGGCGATTTACCCAGTGACGTTGAGGTAATTTACCAAGTGCTTGTGGGGTAATTTACCCAGTGACTGTGAGGCAATTTACCCAGTGACCTTGAGGTAATTTACCCAGTCACTGTGCGGTCATTTACCCAGTGACGGTGAGGCAGTCTACCCAGTTTCGTTGAGGCAGTCAACCCACTGATGGTGAGGCAGTCTACCCAGTGACGGTGAGGTAATTTATCCAGCGACGTTGAGGTAATATACCCAGTGACGGTGAGGCAATTTACCCAGTGATGGTGAGGCAATTTACCCATTGACGGTGAAGCAGTCTGCCCAGCGACGGTGAGGTAATTACCCAGTGACGGTGGGGCAGTCTACCCAGTGACGGTGAGGTAATTTACCCAGTGACGGTGAGGCAGATTACCCAGTGATGGTGAGGCAGCCTACCCAGTGACGGTGAGGCAGTCTACCCAGTGACTGTGAGGCAGTCTACCCAGTGACGGTGAGGCAGTCTACCCACTGACGGTGAGGCAGTCTTCCCAGTGTCGGTGAGGCAGTCTACCCAGTGTCGGTGTGGCAGTCTACCCTGTGACGGTGAGATAATTTACCCAGTGATGGTGAGGTAGTCTACCCAGTTTCGTTGAGGCTGTCTACCCAGTGACAGTGAGGCAGTCAACCCAGTGATGGTGAGGCAGTCAACCCACTGATGGTGAGGCAGTCTACCCAGTAACGGAGAGGTAATTTATCCAGCGACGTTGAGGTAATATACCCAGTGATGGTGAGGCAATTTACCCAGTGATGGTGAGGCAATTTACCCAGTGACAGTGAAGCAGTCTGCCCAGCGACGGTGAGGTAATTACCCAGTGACGGTGAGGCAGTCTACCCAGTGACGGTGAGGCACACCACTCAGTGACGGTGAGGTAATTTACCCAGTGACGGTGAGGTAATTTACCGAGTGATGGTGAGGCAATTTACCCAGTGACAGTGAGGCAATTTTTCCAGTGACGGTGAGACAATTTACCCAGTGACGGTGAGGTAATTTACACAGTGACGGTGAGGCAATCTGCCCAGCGACGGTGAGGTAATTTACCCAGCGAAGGTGAGGCAATTTACCCAGTGACGGTGATGTTGATTAGCCAGCGACAGTGAGGCAATATACCCAGCAATACTGAGTTAATTTACCCAGCGACGGTGAGGCAGTCTACCCAGTGACGGTGAGGTAATTTACCCAGTGACGGTGAGGTAATTTACCCAGTGACGGTGAGGCAATTTACCCAGCGACGTTGAGGTGATTTACCCAGTGACGGTGAGGTGATTTACCCAGTGACAGGGAGGTAATTTACCCAGTGACGGTGAGGTAATTTACCCAGTGACGGTGAGGTAATTTACCCAGTGTCGGTGAGGTAATTTACCCAGTGACGGTGAGGTAATTTACCCTGTGACGGTGAAGTAATTTAACCAGTGACGGTGAGGTAATTTACCCTGTGACGGTGAGGTAATTTACCCTCTGACGGTGAGGTAATTTACCCAGTGACGGTGAGGTAATTTACCCAGTGATGGTAAGGTAATTTACCCAGTGACGGTGAGGTAATTTACCCAGTGACGGTGAGGCAGTCTACCCAGTGATGGTGAGGTGATTTACCCAGTGACGGTGATGCAGTCTACCCAGTGTCGGTGAGGTTATCTACCCAGTGACGGTGAGGTAACTTACCCAGTGACGGTGAGGCAGTCTACCCAGTGACGGTGAGGCAGTCTACCCAGTGATAGTGAGGCAGTCTACCCAGTGACTTTGAGGCAGTGTACCCAGCGACGGTGAGGTAATTTACCCAGTGACGGTGAGGTAATTTACCCTGTGATGGTGGGGTAATTTACCCAGTAACGGTGAGGCAATTTACCCAGTGACGGTGAGGCAATTTACCCAGTGACGGTGAGACAATTTACACAGTGATGGTGAGGTAATTTACAAAGTGACGGTGAGGCAATCTGCCCAGCGACGGTGAGGTAATTTACCCAGCTAAGGTGAGGCAATTTACCCAGTGACGGTGATATAGATTAGCCAGCGACAGTGAGGCAATATACCCAGCGATACTGAGGTAATTAACCCAGCGACGGTGAGGCAGTCTACCCAGTGACGGTGAGGTAATTTACCCAGTGACGGTGAGATAATTTACCCAGTGACGGTGAGGCAGTCTACCCAGTGACGGCGAGGTAATTTACCCAGTGACGGTGAGGCAATTTACCCAGCGACGGTGAGGTAATTTACCCAGTGACGGCGAGGTAATTTACCCAGTGATGGTGAGGCAATTTACCCAGTGACCGGGAGGTAATTTACCCAGTGACGGTGAGGCAATTAACTCAGTGACGGTGAGATAATTTACCCAGTGACGGCGTGGTAATGTACCCAGTGACGGTGAGGCTATTTACCCAGCGTCGGTGAGGTGATTTTCCCTATGACGGTGAGGCAATCTACCCAGTGACGCTGAGGTAATTTACTCAGTGACGGTGAGGCAATTTACCCTGTGACGGTGAGGTAATTGACCAAGTGACTGTGGGGTAATTTACCCAGTGATTGTGAGGCAATCTACCCTGTGACCGTGAGGTAATTTACCCAGTGACTGTGAGGTCATTTACCCAGCGACGGTGAAGCAATTTAACCAGCGACGGTGAAGCAATTTTCCAAGTGACAGTGAGGCAATTTACCCAGCGACAGTGAGGCAATTTTCCCAGTGACGGGGAGGCAATTTTCCCAGAGACGGTGAGGCAATTTACATAGCGACGGTGAACCAATTTGCCAAATTGCGGTGAGGCAATTTACCCAGTGACAGTGAGGTAATTTAACCAGGGACAGTGAGTCAATTTTCCAAGTGACAGTGAAGCAATTTACCCAGTGACGGTGAGGTAATTTACCCAGTGACGGTGAGGTAATTTACCCAGTGACGGTGAGGTAATTTACCCAGTGTCGGTGAGGTAATTTACCCAGTGACGGTGAGGTAATTTACCCTGTGACGGTGAGGTAATTTACCCTCTGACGGTGAGGTAATTTACCCAGTGACGGTGAGGTAATTTACCCAGTGACGGTGAGGTAATTTACCCAGTGACGGTGTGGCAGTCTACCCAGTGATGGTGAGGTAATTTACCCAGTGACGGTGATGCAGTCTACCCAGTGTCGGTGAGGTAATCTACCCAGTGACGGTGAGGTAACTTACCCAGTGACGGTGAGGCAGTCTACCCAGTGACGGTGAGGCAGTCTACCCAGTGATGGTGAGGCAGTCTACCCAGTGACTTTGAGGCAGTGTACCCAGCGACGGTGAGGTAATTTACCCAGTGACGGTGAGGTAATTTACCCAGTGATGGTGAGGCAATTTACCCAGTGACAGCGAGGCGATTTACCCAGTGACGTTGAGGTAATTTACCAAGTGCTTGTGGGGTAATTTACCCAGTGACTGTGAGGCAATTTACCCAGTGACCTTGAGGTAATTTACCCAGTCACTGTGCGGTCATTTACCCAGTGACGGTGAGGCAGTCTACCCAGTTTCGTTGAGGCAGTCAACCCACTGATGGTGAGGCAGTCTACCCAGTGACGGTGAGGTAATTTATCCAGCGACGTTGAGGTAATATACCCAGTGACGGTGAGGCAATTTACCCAGTGATGGTGAGGCAATTTACCCATTGACGGTGAAGCAGTCTGCCCAGCGACGGTGAGGTAATTACCCAGTGACGGTGGGGCAGTCTACCCAGTGACGGTGAGGTAATTTACCCAGTGACGGTGAGGCAGATTACCCAGTGATGGTGAGGCAGCCTACCCAGTGACGGTGAGGCAGTCTACCCAGTGACTGTGAGGCAGTCTACCCAGTGACGGTGAGGCAGTCTACCCACTGACGGTGAGGCAGTCTTCCCAGTGTCGGTGAGGCAGTCTACCCAGTGTCGGTGTGGCAGTCTACCCTGTGACGGTGAGATAATTTACCCAGTGATGGTGAGGCAGTCTACCCAGTTTCGTTGAGGCTGTCTACCCAGTGACAGTGAGGCAGTCAACCCAGTGATGGTGAGGCAGTCAACCCACTGATGGTGAGGCAGTCTACCCAGTAACGGAGGGGTAATTTATCCAGCGACGTTGAGGTAATATACCCAGTGACGGTGAGGCAATTTACCCAGTGATGGTGAGGCAATTTACCCAGTGACGGTGAAGCAGTCTGCCCAGCGACGGTGAGGTAATTACCCAGTGACGGTGAGGCAGTCTACCCAGTGACGGTGAGGCACGCCACTCAGTGACGGTGAGGTAATTTACCCAGTGACGGTGAGGTAATTTACCGAGTGATGGTGAGGCAATTTACCCAGTGACAGTGAGGCAATTTTTCCAGTGACGGTGAGACAATTTACCCAGTGACGGTGAGGTAATTTACACAGTGACGGTGAGGCAATCTGCCCAGCGACGGTGAGGTAATTTACCCAGCGAAGGTGAGGCAATTTACCCAGTGACGGTGATGTTGATTAGCCAGCGACAGTGAGGCAATATACCCAGCAATACTGAGTTAATTTACCCAGCGACGGTGAGGCAGTCTACCCAGTGACGGTGAGGTAATTTACCCAGTGACGGTGAGGTAATTTACCCAGTGACGGTGAGGTAATTTACCCAGCGACGTTGAGGTGATTTACCCAGTGACGGTGAGGTGATTTACCCAGTGACAGGGAGGTAATTTACCCAGTGACGGTGAGGTAATTTACCCAGTGACGGTGAGGTAATTTACCCAGTGTCGGTGAGGTAATTTACCCAGTGACGGTGAGGTAATTTACCCTGTGACGGTGAGGTAATTTACCCTCTGACGGTGAGGTAATTTACCCAGTGACGGTGAGGTAATTTACCCAGTGATGGTAAGGTAATTTACCCAGTGACGGTGAGGTAATTTACCCAGTGACGGTGAGGCAGTCTACCCAGTGATGGTGAGGTAATTTACCCAGTGACGGTGAGGCAGTCTACCCAGTGACGGTGAGGTAATTTACCCAGTGACGGTGAGGTAATTTACCCAGTGTCGGTGAGGTTATCTACCCAGTGACGGTGAGGTAACTTACCCAGTGACGGTGAGGCAGTCTACCCAGTGACGGTGAGGCAGTCTACCCAGTGATAGTGAGGCAGTCTACCCAGTGACTTTGAGGCAGTGTACCCAGCGACGGTGAGGTAATTTACCCAGTGACGGTGAGGTAATTTACCCTGTGATGGTGGGGTAATTTACCCAGTAACGGTGAGGCAATTTACCCAGTGACGGTGAGGCAATTTACCCAGTGACGGTGAGACAATTTACACAGTGACGGTGAGGTAATTTACAAAGTGACGGTGAGGCAATCTGCCCAGCGACGGTGAGGTAATTTACCCAGCTAAGGTGAGGCAATTTACCCAGTGACGGTGATATAGATTAGCCAGCGACAGTGAGGCAATATACCCAGCGATACTGAGGTAATTAACCCAGCGACGGTGAGGCAGTCTACCCAGTGACGGTGAGGTAATTTACCCAGTGACGGTGAGATAATTTACCCAGTGACGGTGAGGCAGTCTACCCAGTGACGGCGAGGTAATTTACCCAGTGACGGTGAGGCAATTTACCCAGCGACGGTGAGGTAATTTACCCAGTGACGGCAAGGTAATTTACCCAGTGATGGTGAGGCAATTTACCCAGTGACCGGGAGGTAATTTACCCAGTGACGGTGAGGCAATTAACTCAGTGACGGTGAGATAATTTACCCAGTGACGGCGTGGTAATGTACCCAGTGACGGTGAGGCTATTTACCCAGCGTCGGTGAGGTGATTTTCCCTATGACGGTGAGGCAATCTACCCAGTGACGGTGAGGCAGTTTTCCCAGTGACGGTGAGGCATTTTTCCCAGTGACAGTGAGGCAATTTACCCAGTGACGCTGAGGTAATTTACTCAGTGACGGTGAGGCAATTTACCCTGTGACGGTGAGGTAATTGACCAAGTGACTGTGGGGTAATTTACCCAGTGATTGTGAGGCAATCTACCCTGTGACCGTGAGGTAATTTACCCAGTGACTGTGAGGTCATTTACCCAGCGACGGTGAAGCAATTTAACCAGCGACGGTGAAGCAATTTTCCAAGTGACAGTGAGGCAATTTACCCAGCGACAGTGAGGCAATTTTCCCAGTGACGGGGAGGCAATTTTCCCAGAGACGGTGAGGCAATTTACATAGCGACGGTGAACCAATTTGCCAAATTGCGGTGAGGCAATTTACCCAGTGACAGTGAGGTAATTTAACCAGGGACAGTGAGTCAATTTTCCAAGTGACAGTGAAGCAATTTACCCAGTGACGGTGAGGTAATTTACCCAGTGACGGTGAGGTAATTTACCCAGTGTCGGTGAGGTAATTTACCCAGTGACGGTGAGGTAATTTACCCAGTGACGGTGAAGTAATTTACCCAGTGACGGTGAGGTAATTTACCCTGTGACGGTGAGGTAATTTACCCTCTGACGGTGAGGTAATTTACCCAGTGACGGTGAGGTAATTTACCCAGTGATGGTAAGGTAATTTACCCAGTGACGGTGAGGTAATTTACCCAGTGACGGTGAGGTAATTTACCCAGTGACGGTGTGGCAGTCTACCCAGTGATGGTGAGGTAATTTACCCAGTGACGGTGATGCAGTCTACCCAGTGTCGGTGAGGTAATCTACCCAGTGACGGTGAGGTAACTTACCCAGTGACGGTGAGGCAGTCTACCCAGTGACGGTGAGGCAGTCTACCCAGTGATGGTGAGGCAGTCTACCCAGTGACTTTGAGGCAGTGTACCCAGCGACGGTGAGGTAATTTACCCAGTGACGGTGAGGTAATTTACCCAGTGATGGTGGGGTAATTTACCCAGTGATGGTGAGGTAATTTACCCTGTAACGGTGAGGCAATTTACCCAGTGACGGTGAGGCAATTTACCCAGTGACGGTGAGACAATTTACACAGTGACGGTGAGGTAATTTACACAGTGACGGTGAGGCAATCTGCCCGGCGACGGTGAGGTAATTTACCCAGCTAAGGTGAGGCAATTTACCCAGTGACGGTGAGGTAATTTACCAAGTGACTGTGGTGTAATTTACCCAGTGACTGTGAGGCAATCTACCCTGTGACCGTGAGGTAATTTACCCAGTGACTGTGAGGTCATTTACCCAGCAACGGTGAAGCAATTTAACCAGCGACGGTGAGGCAATTTTTCAAGTGACAGTGAGGCAATTTACCCAGCGACAGTGAGGCAATTTTCCCAGTGACGGGGAAGCAATTTTCCCAGAGACGGTGAGGCAATTTACACAGCGATGGTGAGGCAATTTGCCAAATTACGGTGAGGCAATTTACCCAGTGACAGTGAGGTAATTTAACCAGTGACGGTGAGGCAGTCTACCCAGTGACGGTGAAGTAGTTTACCCAGTGATGGTGAGGCAGTCTACCCAGTGACGGTGAGGTAATTTACCCAGTGACGGAGAGGCAATTTACCCAGTGATGGTGAGGCAGTCTACACCGTGACGGTGAGGTAATTTCCCCATTGATGGTGAGGCTGCCTACCCAGTGACGGTGAGGTAATTTACCCAGTGACGATGAGGCAGTCTACCAAATGACAGTAAGGTAATTTACCCATTGACGATGAGGTAATTTACCCAGTGACGGTGAGGTAATTTACCCAGTGACGGTGAGGCAGTCTACCCAGTGACAATAAGGTAATTTACCCATTGACGGTGAGGTAATTTTCCCAGTGACAGTGACGCAGTCTACCCGGTGACGGTGAGGTAATTTACCCAGTGACGGTGAATTAATTTACCCAGTGACGGTGAGGCATTTTACCCAGTGATGGTGATGTATTTTACCTAGTGACGGTGAGGCAGTCTACCCAGTGACGGTGAGGCAATTTACCCACTGATGTTGAGTTAATTTACCCACTGACAGTGAGGTAATTTAACCAGGGATGGTGAGGCAATTTACCCAGAGACGGTGAGGCAGTCTACCCAGTGACGGTGAGGTAGTTTACCCAGTGATGGTGAGGTAGTTTACCCAGTGATGGTGAGGCAGTCTACCCAGTGACGGTGAGGCAATTTGCCCAGTAACGGTGAGGCAGTCTACACCGTGTCGGTGAGTTAATTTACCCAGTGATGGTGAGGCTGTCTACCCAGTGACGGTGAGGTAATTTAGCCAGTGACGGTGAGGCAGTCTACCCAGTGACAGAAGGTAATTTACCCAGTGACAGTGAGGTAACTTACCCAGTGACGGTGAGGCAGTCTACTCAGTGACAGTAAGGTAATTTACCCATTGACGGTGAGGTAATTTACCCAGTGACAATGAGGTAATTTACCCAGTGATGGTGAGGCAGTCTACCCAGTGACAGTAAGGTAATTTACCCAGTGATAGTGAGGTAACTTACCCAGTGACGGTGAGGCAGTCTACCCAGTGACGGTGAGGCAGTCTACCCAGTGACGGTGAGGCAGTCTACCCAGTGACTTCGAGGCAGTCTACCCAGTGACTTTGAGGCGGTGTACCCAGCGACGGTGAGGCAATTTGCCCAACGGCGATGAGGCAATTTACCCAGTGACAGTGAGGCAATTTACCCACTGATGTTGAGGTAATTTACCCACTGACAGTGAGGTAATTTAACCAGGGATGGTGAGGCAATTTACCGAGTGACGGTGAGGCAGTCTACCCAGTGATGGTGAGGTAGTTTACCCAGAGATGGTGAGGCAATTTGCCCAGTGACGGTGAGGTAATTTACTCAGTGACGGTGAGGCAATTTACCCAGTGACGGTCAGGCAATTTACCCAGTGACGGTGAGGCAGTCTACCCAGTGACAGTAAGGTAATTTACCCAGTGACGGTGAGGTAATTTACCCCGTGACGGTGAGGTAATTTACCCAGTGACGGTGAGGCAGTCTACCCAGTGACAGTAAGGTAATTTACCCTTTGACGGTGAGATAATTTACCCAGTGACGGTGTGGCAGTCTAGCCGGTGACGGTGAGGTAATTTACACAGTAACGGTGAGTTAATTTACCCATTGACGGTGAGGCAATCTACCCAGTGACGGTGAGGTATTTTACCCAGTGACTTTGAGGCAGTCTACCCAGTGACGGTGAGGTAATTTACCCAGTGACGGTGAGGTAATTTACCCAGTGACGGTGAGGTAATTTACCCAGTGACGGTGAGGCAGTCTACCCAGTGACAGTAAGGTAATTTACCCATTGACGGTGAGATAATTTACCCAGTGACGGTGAGGCAATTTACCCAGTGACGGTGAGGTAATTTACCCAGTGACGGTGAGGTAATTTACCCAGTGACTGTGCGGTAATTTACACAGTGACGGTGAGGTAATTTACCCAGTGACGGTGAGGTAATTTACCCTCTGACGGTGAGGTAATTTACCCAGTGACGGTAAGGTAATTTACCCAGTGATGGTAAGGTAATTTACCCAGTGACGGTGAGGTAATTTACCCAGTGACGGTGAGGCAGTCTACCCAGTGACGGTGAGGTGATCTACCCAGTGACGGTGAGGCAGTCTACCCAGTGACGGTGAGGCAGTCTACCCAGTGATGGTGAGGCAGTCTACCCAGTGACTTTGAGGCAGTGTACCCAGCGACGGTGAGGTAATTTACCCAGTGATGGTGAGGCAATTTACCGAGCGACGGTGAGGTAATTTACCCAGTGACGGTGAGGCAGTCTACCCAGTGACAGTAAGGTAATTTACCCTTTGACGGTGAGATAATTTACCCAGTGACGGTGTGGCAGTCTAGCCGGTGACGGTGAGGTAATTTACACAGTAACGGTGAGTTAATTTACCCATTGACGGTGAGGCAATCTACCCAGTGACGGTGAGGTATTTTACCCAGTGACTTTGAGGCAGTCTACCCAGTGACGGTGAGGTAATTTACCCAGTGACGGTGAGGTAATTTACCCAGTGACGGTGAGGTAATTTACCCAGTGACGGTGAGGCAGTCTACCCAGTGACAGTAAGGTAATTTACCCATTGACGGTGAGATAATTTACCCAGTGACGGTGAGGCAATTTACCCAGTGACGGTGAGGTAATTTACCCAGTGACGGTGAGGTAATTTACCCAGTGACGGTGAGGTAATTTACACAGTGACGGTGAGGTAATTTACCCAGTGACGGTAAGGTAATTTACCCAGTGATGGTAAGGTAATTTACCCAGTGACGGTGAGGTAATTTACCCAGTGATGGTGAGGTAATTTACCCAGTAACGGTGAGGCAGTCTACCCAGTGACGGTGAGGTAATTTACCCAGTGACGGTGAGGCAGTCTACCCAGTGACGGTGAGGTGATCTACCCAGTGACGGTGAGGCAGTCTACCCAGTGACGGTGAGGCAGTCTACCCAGTGATGGTGAGGCAGTCTACCCAGTGACTTTGAGGCAGTGTACCCAGCGACGGTGAGGTAATTTACCCAGTGATGGTGAGGCAATTTACCGAGCGACGGTGAGGTAATTTACCAAGTGACTGTGGGGTAATGTACCCAGTGACAGTGAGGCAATTTACCCAGTGACGGTGAGGTAATTTACCAAGTGACTGTGGGGTAATTTACCCAGTGACTGTGAGGCAATCTACCCAGTGACCGTGAGGTAATTTACACAGTGACTGTGAGGTCATTTACCAAGCGACGGTGAAGCAATTTAACCAGCGACGGTGAGGCAATTTACCCAGCGACAGTGAGGCAATTTACCCAGCGACAGTGAGGCAATTTTCCCAGTGACGGGGAGGCAATTTTCCCAGAGACGGTGAGGCAATTTACATAGCGACGGTGAGCCAATTTGCCAAATTGCGGTGAGGCAATTTACCCAGTGACGGTGAGGTAATTTAACCAGGGACAGTGAGTCAATTTTCCAAGTGACAGTGAGGCAATTTACCCAGTGACGGTGAGGTAATTTACCCAGTGACGGTGAGGTAATTTACCCAGTGACGGTGAGGTAATTTACCCAGTGACGGTGAGGTAATTTACCCAGTGACGGTGAGGCAATTTTCCAAGTGACAGTGAAGCAATTTACCCAGTGACGGTGAGGTAATTTACCCAGTGACGGTGAGGTAATTTACCCAGTGATGGTGAGGTAATTTACCCAGTGTCGGTGAGGTAATTTACCCAGTGACGGTGAGGTAATTTACCCAGTGATGGTGAAGTAATTTACCCAGTGACGGTGAGGTAATTTACCCTGTGACGGTGAGGTAATTTACCCAGTGACGGTGAGGTAATTTACCCAGTGACGGTGAGGTAATTTACCCAGTGACGGTGAGGTAACTTACCCAGTGACGGTGAGGCAGTCTACCCAGTGACGGTGAGGCAGTCTACCCAGTGATGGTGAGGCAGTCTACCCAGTGACTTTGAGGCAGTGTACCCAGCGACGGTGAGGTAATTTACCCAGTGACGGTGAGGTAATTTACCCAGTGATGGTGGGGTAATTTACCCAGTGACTGTGAGGCAATTTACCCAGTGACGGTGAGGTAATTTACCCAATGACGGTGAGGCAGTCTACCCAGTGATGGGGAGGTAATTTACCCAGTGACGGGGAGGTAATTTACCCAGTGACGGTGAGGCAATTTACCCAGTGACGGTGAGGTAATTTACCAAGTGACTGTGGGGTAATTTACCCAGTGACGGTGAGGCAATTTACCCAGTGACCGTGAGGTAATTTACCCAGTGACGGTGAGGCAGTCTACCCAGTGACGGTGAGGTAATTTACCCAGAGACGGTGAGGCAATTTACCCAGTGACGGTGAGGCAGTCTACCCTGTGACGGTGAGGTAATCTACCCAGTGACGGTGAGGCAATATACCCAATGACAGTGCGGCAGTCTACACCGTGACGGTGAGGTAATTTACCCAGTGATGGTGAGGCTGTCTACCCATTGACGGTGAGGTAATTTACCCAGTGACGGTGGAGGCACTCTACCCAGTGACAGTAAGGTACTTTACCCAGTGACGGTGAGGCAATTTACCCAGTGACGGTGAGGCAATTTACCCGTTGACGGTGAGGCAATTTACCCATTGACGGTGAGGTAATTTACCCAGTGACGGTGAGGTTATCTACCCAGTGACGGTGAGGCAGCTAACCAATGACGGTGAGGGAATCTACCCGGTGACGGTGAGTCAATCTACCCAGTGACAGTGAGGTAATTTGCCCAGTGATACTGGACAATTCTTCCCAGCGATGGTGAGGTAATCTGCCCTGTGACATTGTGACATTTTTTAATTACTTACTCACACCCTGAGTGTGTGGAATATTCTAGAATTCTTCTCCGCAGTATGCATTTTTGTGGAGAGTTGTTTGTAACTGAGAGAGTGCAAGAACTAACTGTAACATTATCTTGTAACGTGGATATTGTAATAACCACAAGTAACTGGCTGAGGCTTAGGCCTATTAAGTACATAGAACAGAAAGGCTGTGTTGCTGTTTAATTAGTTTAATTCAGAATCTAATGAGCTGTCTTTTTTTATTCCTTGAAACTGATTGCCTGCTTTCTCATGACCTTTGACACCGTGCTCCCCCACAATTCCTGCCACAATCGCCATCTGGACTTGAACTGACCAGCAGAGGGTAAGTAAACAATCTCAACATGGAGTATCATCTTATCCCAACCCTGTCACACAGTGACTGCAAAACCTGAGACCTAGCAAAACACTGCACCTGTGAGGAACTTAACACAAGAGAGGCAGAATAAATGGAGGGGCATCTGACAGAGGGGAGGGATGGGCAAGTGGAGGGCTCTGACACTGGGAGAACACAAGGCCTGCTCCCTCAGACTCAGCCCAGCCAATCCAATAAACACACTGCACCCTCCAGCACTTCTACAAAGTCATGATTGCACACTGAAACTCAGTCGTGACAAAGACTTGTGGACAAATGCTCACGAACTCTCACACACACACACTCAGACTCTCAGTTGTGCACACATACAGATGTGCGTGCACACACACACTCTCACTCGTACGTACACACACACAACACTCTCTCATTCATACACACACACTCTCACTCGAACACACACACGCTCTCTCACTCGTACACATACACGTACACACACACTCTCATTTGTACACACACACACTCAGACTCTCAGTTGTGCACACATACAGAAGTGCACACACACTCTCACTCGTTAACATATATATACACACACACACACTCACTCGTGCACATACACACACACACACTCTCACTCGTGCACATACACACACACACACTCTCACTCGTGCACATACACACACA